>NC_060952.1:82893992-82952709 GCF_022045245.1 Lucilia cuprina
GCCGGTGTACAAAGCAGCATATACTGGTCGTGCAGTGGGACGACGGTATATGCTGGGGAATTGTCAAGTCAGTATTCAATGGTTGCCTGCCATCCCGTAGAGCGATCTTTATGATCATGGGAATGGAACTGATGCGAAAATTGGTGAATGATCGAGAAAGTCTCCATATATTTGAGATTAGTACTAATTTAGTATTCCTTTTTTACGCTTCATGGAAGTTCTTCAGTGCTGTTTCCATCTAACGGGATATATTGATACATGCAACGCGACTATTTGTCGGGAAATTTTGGAAAATTCCATTTCCTTTGTTACATTGATCGGTTCCTTTAGGTATTGGGTATTTCGGACTATCAAATATGTCTCTAGGTGCTGTTGCCAAAACAAAAGAGCCATCTCAGTAATGTGGTTGCGCGGTCTTAAAGAGGTTAAGGAATGCACTGGAATGGTTCACTAGATCATGGGGATTGCATTTTAAATAATTCAATCATTCATGACATCATAAGGATGGTCACCTTCCAGTTTGCCGGAAGATTGATTTCACCTGATGTTGGGACTTGTCACCCCTTTCTGTTGACTTTAGACCAGTGATTGCTCTTTCCTTCTCGGGGTTCGCATTGCGATTTGATCCTATGCTGTCTGTCATTCCGTAACGGAGCTGATATGGCAAGAGATTAGATAGCTCGAGTACTTCAACAAAGTGCTTGTAAATGGACCGGACAAGCCATGTACAAAAATTGCTACCTGAGTTCTTCATTGAAGAATTCATGGGTGCATGATAGACCGTCTCTAGTCTGCCCAGTGGATGAAAAACACCACCGTGAAATAAGGCCGTCAAAGCAGGCCTTCACGTTAAACTCTCGACATTCGTGTCGATACTAGAGAAATGAGCAGTCGAATTATCTAAAGCATCTGTTCATCGTTTCCGTTTCGAATCATAATTGATATCAGTACTTTTTTTTAGCATCAATTTATACTTTTATGTAAAAACTATTTCAAAAAGTACTAAAAAATAACATGTTAATGGAGCACTGAGTAAGCGGAAAGACTAATAAATACAAAACATATCTTTAGATCCAGTTTTAAGCCCAGGGAAGGTGGGAAAACAATTTAGCTGTATAAAAAATTCTTTTTTTTTTACCATACAAACTCCATACATTTTAAACAATTTCATGGTAGATGATTGAAAGAATTTCCAATCAGTCACATCAATTTAAGCTAGATGTCTGATGTTTGGCTGTTGTCTCCATTCAATCGTTTATTGGGTCATTGCATACAACAAAAATTGTTGTCAAACCTGCAATTAAACGGTTGATTGGCATTTCTCTAGTATCATTAATTTTAACAGCAAATTGTTTGTTTTCGAAAACAGTTCTAACAAAACTTGAATGTTAGTTGTTTTTTGGGTGTTGTTAATCAGCCGCAGTCAAAATAAAAAATTCAATTTTATTTTAACATTATTTATTGTTTATGTTGTTTTTTTTCCTATTCTAGATAATTGACACTAGAATAAATTAAAATTTTACTAAAGTTTTCAAGGTTAGAAATTCTTATGGCAGTCTTAAGAATTTGTATTGAAAATCTATATTTCATTTTCATACTAGATACATGACAATGTGTCTAGCAAAGCGTCAAATTAAGACTTTTGTTAAAATAAACAATTTCCTTTAGTACGTTTTCTCTGTGCCACAGTTTTTGTTTTTAGGACTATTGTCGTCGTTATGTCTGATTTCCCTTAGTATCGTAGTGCTGGCTCTTGTATTGTTGTAACTTTTTAATTGTTAAAAGAAATCCTAGAAATTGTTTTGTTTTTTCTTGAAAAATATTTCTTATCATTGTTTTGCATAAATGTTATTTTCTTTATTGTTTCCATTTACTTTTTCTTTTGGTGGGGGAGTAAAGTTTTAATAGTTGGAATTAATTTTTATAAATGTTTTGAAATGAGTTTCTTTTTTTTTAGCAATAATAACAAGTTAGATTTATATAAATATTTGAAATTAAATGAAAACCTTGTGAGGGTTTTAAATAAATTATATTTTAAAACTATAAAAAAGCTACAAAAAAGTTCAGTTTTAAACCCATTAATAGATGGGATAATATAAAAGTTAAAAATTGTTTAATCTTTAAGTTTTCTTTAATACAAAAAGTGAAAAAAACCTTCAAGATTAACCTTCTTTCCCATTCTCTATTGTTATCACTTCATTTTTTGACAAGTCATTTTTATACACAACTAACTAAATCATTTTTATTAAACTCCTTAACGTCAGATGTGGTATTTTCCATTGTAAGCTAATTAACAGCAATGAAAACCACAAATTGGGTTAAAAGTTAAACAAACTCTTTAGCAAGATTACGAATAAAACACAAAAACACACACACATACACCGACATAAACAAAAGGCTAAAAAGGACTCTTAAGCGTAACTAACCTTAAATATTTGTAAATGGGTTTTTTTCTAAGTTTGGCGCGTTAATTAAATTGAAAATGAATAAAATTAGACAAATGACCCTAGAGAGATGTTGAAAATAAAGAAAATTTAATTAAATTATCAAATGCAAAGTAACACAACAATAAAGGCAAGACAAGCCAGCAAATTTGAAAAAACACAGAACGCAAAAAGTTTACTTAATACTTTGAAAATGTATAAAAATGTTTTGCTAACAAACAATAACATAGTCTTTGCCAATTTGATGGCTGATACACAAAAAGCGCTTCAAGTTTAATGAATCCAAAAAAAAGAAGGTGTGAAAGTATAACTAGAATACTTGTTTTGATGAGTAATAATATTTTCGGCTAGATTTTTTACATTTAATGCCCAGTAATTCAAAATGTTTGGTATTGTAACAAATACTCGATCTTTTGACAGCAAATGTCAACAACTTTTGGTGTCAGGCTTTTTCAATATCTATACATAAAATTATTCAAAAAAGTATCAATTAATCAACGATAAAATATCAAAAAGTTTCTTTTAATGCATTTCACTTACAATGTGTAATGAGTACTTAACTAATACGGTGTAACACTAAAAATTTAACCATATAAGGTCCCTACTACGTGATAAAAGACAATAACACCACACATACCTCTAAGTTTTGTCCAAAGTCAAAGTATTTTATTGCTCCCCCAAAAATTTGGGGGCATAGATGTTATTTTTGTAAAAAAAAAATTTATTTCCTCAGGATTGTATATTGTAAATTGTTCGGAGTTTTGATTTGATTGATATAAAGAATAAAAATTGTGATCATATAAAATTCGAAAAATTATTTTTTTCACTGAAAAGTTTGTAATTTCTATAATATAATTATCCGACCCTATAAAGTATATATATTCTGGATCCTTATAGATAGCGGAGTCGATTAAGCCATGTCCGTCTGTCTGTCCGTCTGTTGAAATCAGGTTTTAGAGGTCCCCAGATATCTCGAGATCCGAATCTTCAATAATCCAGTTAGACATGCTTTCGAGAAGATAGCTATTTAAAATCAGCAAAATCGGTCTATAAATAACGGAGATATGAGCAAAAATCCGAGACAAACTCTGAAAATTTCATCAAAAAAGCCCCACTTTTTTTCATGCTTTGTTAAGAAAGCAACAACAACACTGTGAATTGGATAAAGATGTACATGTGCGTGTGTAGATGTATTTGGTTTTATTCAGGTGTGTATTTTTTATGTTTGGATGCTGTTGGCGTCATTGAGTTGTGTATTTTCTTTTTGTTTTGTTTTTGTAAATTCTGATCGTATATTTTGATGTAGGTTGGTTTTATTGCGTTGTTATACCCTATACCACTTAAGTGGGGAGGGTATATTGGGTTTGTGCTGATGTTTGTAACGCAGAATAATATTGGTCCTATACCCACCTTAAAGTATACCATTCGGCTAAGAATCATTTTCTGAGTCGATTTAGCGATGTCCGTCCGTCTGTCCGTCTGTCCGTCCATGTAAACCTTGTAATCAAACTACAGGTCGCAATTTTTAAGATAATTCAATTAAATTTGGTACATAATCTTATATTATCCCAGGGACGAAGCCTATTGAAAATGGTTAAGATCGGTCTATTATTTCACCTAGCCCCCATACAACTGAACCCCCGAATAGGGCTTGTAAAACTTGTAATCAAACTACAGATCGCAATTTTGGAGATAATTCAATGAAATTTGGCACATGATCTTTTATGGTATCGTAGACGAAGCCTATTGAAAATGGTTAACATCGGTCCATTATTTCACCTAGCCCCCATACAACTGAACCCCTCGAATAGGGCTTTTAAAACTTGTAATCAAACTACAGGTCGCAATTTTGAAGATAATTCAATAAAATTTGGCACTTGATCTTCTATTGTACCAGAGACGAAGCCTGTTGCAAATGGTTTACATCGGTCCATTATTTAACCTAGCCCCCATACAACTGAACCTCCGAATAAGCCGTGGTGTGGCGTGAGGGTTTAAGTACTTCTTAACTTTTAAAATATTTAATTAAAAACTTAGAAGGAAACTTATTATTCCGCGAAATACACTGTGGTGTAGGGTATTATATGGTCGGGCTTGACCGACTATAACATTCTTACTTGTTTATTTAGTTTTTGTTTTTCTGTGTTTTTCGTTATGGGTGTATAGATGTCTTTTGTTTTAGATGCCATGTGAATTTTTTTTTATTTCGTTTAGCGTTGTTGTTCATTTTGTTTTCTTTTGGTTTAGTATTATTACTAAAATTTAAAATTTATAAAACTAATATGTTTAAAATACACTATGGTAAAGGGTATATAAGATTCGGCACAGCCGAATATAGCACTCTTACTTGTTTAATAATAAAACATGTATGTATACTTGTTAATGATTTATTTGTACTGTAAATAATAACCCTACACCATGATTATATTTAAACAAGTGAGAGTGTTATATTCGGCTGTGTCGAATCTCATATACCCACCATCAAAACGTCTATCATATATCGTAAAAGGAATAATATTTGGAATATGGCTTTAGTCAATTATGGACTAAGCTCTTTTGAAATAACAAAATATTAATTTTTTATAACAAAATATTTTTGGTAATTTAATTTTTAAACCGTGAGCGTATGAGTAATTTTCTGAAAAAGACCTTCATATGCGTCAATTATGAACCGATACTCATTGTGTACGGAAATTTCATTTTGTATAGAACTTGTTGATGTGAAATTTCATCGCAATAAATACACTAAATCTCTTTTCTGAAGGAAACCTTTTATAGGGGCTGGAGTCAGTTACAGATCAGTCCTCATAAAATTCGGAATAAAGAATTATTTTTCTAAGTATAAACTTTCTTATGTCGATATTCATCGCTGTACTTTCTGAATTTTATTCATCAGATTTTTAAATAGGATCTTATATAAGGTGTATGGTTAATTATTGATATATCCTAATAACATTTTGTAGACTGATTTTGGTTCATATAGAATTTCATTTTGCATGAACTCATTTTAAGGCAGTAATGATCGTTTAAGTATTTTTCTGAACGGGACCTTATATGGACGGTAGGGTCAATTATGGACCGATCCACATACAATTTGGTAAAGAAATTTTGGCTCGCGAGGAACTTACACACTTGTATTACATTTTATCGTTTTACTTGTGTTTTTTAACCAGTAATTAGCGTTAAAATAATTTTTTTGAAGATGACCTTGTATAAGCGTTAGAGTCAATTATGGACCGATCCTCACTAAATTTGGTATAGAGATTTTGGCTCGTAAAAAACTTGTTTCTGTCGAATACTCGTGCTTTTAAAGCTGTTATGCTCGTTAAAGCTGTTTTTTGGAGGTCCACTTGTATGGGGGCTATCCGAAAAAGTAGACCGATATTGCAGATTTTCATTATCAAACAAACCTTAGCAATAGATAATATTTGTGCGAAATTTTAACTGTCTAACTCCTCCCCCCGGGGGCATGTTACCTTGTCGAAGACCTCCGCCTTGGTGTTTTTGCAATCCTGGGCTAAAAGAGGGCCCAATACCTCCAGTCTGCCCGGGACTGAAAAATTGGTTGTCTCAGTCTACCGCTTGGCTTAGTCCTTGCATAGATTGACAGAGGTCTGACCAGAGCACCGCATAATCTGGTACTACGGGTGGCCAGTTGCCCGCAGGACTATGTCCTGGCTGGTCAGTTGGTTGAGGTTCCTTCGGGATCCACGTAGTGGCTGTTGGTTGAACCCAAATTCGCGGGAAGAGTATATGTGGCGGTTAAAAGACTGATGCATGATAATGGTCAATATTTCGGGATAAGAGTTCGGTGCTGTTGCTGAAAATCAACAGATACCCCACAGAGGAGTGACTGTGGGACTAAGCGTTGGAAATGGGTTGGGGTCAATTGTATATGATACGGAATGAATGTAGAGGTATGCGGGACTCATCCACCCGTATACCTAAATGAGTGTGTCGTATGTTTTTCTCTATGAATGTGTCGGATAAATGAGATGTGTGCTGGGTTGAATGATGATGGATGAAAGATATCATATACAAGATATTCCAATTAATTTTCCTTCCTTGTCCAGATATGTTCAGAGTTTACTCTGTTCATATCAGACTTGCCACAGCGTGTCACTGTGAGCAAGAACGATGTCTACGGCTTATTGATGGATCGTGCTTCGGTCCACCTGTTACGTCTCTAGGTGCTGTTGCCGAATCAACAGAGCCATAGTAGTGTGGTTGTTTTACAACGTGACTACTTTCGCAAGAGATTAGATAGCTCGAGTACTCCAGCAAAGTACTTGCGCATGGTACCGGTCATAGCCAATGTGCAAAAATTGCCACCTGAGTCTTCATTGAAGACAAAGGGGCGATGGTAGACCGTTCTCAAGTCTACCCTGTGGATGAAAAAGACCACCGTGAGATAAGGCCGACACGGCAGGTGCTCACGTTAAAACTATCGACAGTCTGTCTAACTCCTCCCTGGTGGTCTCTAACGTGATTTCAACAGACAGACGGACGGTTGGACGGACATGGCTAGATCGTCTTAGAATTTAATTAGGACCCAGAATATATATACTTTTATGGGTCTCTGACCTATATTTCGATGCGTTACAAACAGAATGACAAAATCAATATACCCTTTTTTGATGGTGGGTATAAAAAGTTGTATTTTTCGTAAAGAAACTTTTATGTTGAATTTTACCTTAATTCCAAAGTTTTAAACCAATTTATTGATAAAAAAAATAAAAATTTCTAAATGAGGCGTATAGGTAAAACATGGGCCGATCCCTATTAAATTTAGGAAAAGAATATATTTTAAATAACAGTTGGTTTTGTTGATTTTCATTGCGACACGAATGGTTAGAAGTCAGTTTAAGACGTTTAAGACAATTTTTGAAGGGGAATTTGTATGGGGGCTAGGGTAAAATAAGAACCCATCATTACGAAAATCTGCTATGTTATTTATACTTATATAAAACTTATTTGTGCCAAAACCAATCTAAGTCCAAATTTCATCAAATTATCTTGAAAATTTCGGCCGGTAACTTGTGCTCAATGTTTACATAGATAGCCAGCCAGCCGGACGGACAGACATGTCTTAATCGATCGGTATACTTTAAGTTGGGTATTGGACCAATATTTTTGTGTGTTACAAAAATCAGCACAAACGTATAACTATAGTGGTGTTGGGTATAATTAGGCTGATATGATAACGGTAACGGGTGCCGCTTTTGCTCTGAAGTTGCATTTACAGTGGGAAAATATCGATTTTCCACTTTCATTTAAACATTTTAAAGCCTTGCAAACTGTGCAACTTGTCCATGTCCCATTTTCTCAATTGTATTGTGTGAGAAACGATTTGCAAAACACTTAAACGTTTGAACGAATAAATGGACTGGCAAACTTATACAGTCTCATTGTGCATCAAAAATCCCTTCTAAATTGACCACTTTTTAATTTAACCATAATTTTTTTTTTATATTTTTTTGTTTATTTAATTTATTTTTTAATATCTTTGGACATTGTTTTAAAATGCAGTTGCAAATGTTATAATAAGACATAAATACAGATAATATTCAAATTTATGTCTTATAACAAAACTTATGCTCTAGCAATATATATTCTTAAAAACACTGGTAAAAGTTTCATAAAGAAACTTTTATGTTGAATTTTACTTTATTCCAAAAATTAAACAAAAAAATTCTAAAAAAATTCTATAGAAATTTCTTTTTGTATATATAGTGTCAGATATTTATTTATTTGCTTATTTTCAATACACGTACAAAATATGTCATTCCTTTATGTAACTTAAATAGTCATTCTTAAAGCTTCCGCTTTATTTTTTATTAATAGCAATCATACGCTATGTATGACAAGTATGATATTAATAATCATCATACGTCATGTTGGCTTACCAAATATAAAACTAAATATTGTGGTTGTTGTGTTTTAGGTCAGAAAATTTTCTAGGAATTTTATTCTATTTTTCTGTTCTTACTAAAAAAAGTTAAATGGTGTCAACGGTAAAAAAAAGTAAACTGGATTTTTGTATATTTTCCCTTTTTTTTTATAATACAACACATTTAGTGTCAATAAAACTAAAAGTAAAGAATATGACGAAGAAAAATTATAGTAAAAGTGTTAAGCTATAAGGAAAATAAACTATACTATCAGTGTCTTCAACATTATTATAAATGATAGTAAAGGGAAAATCATAAATATTTTATTGTGTTTTTTTTCTGGATGATTAAAAAAGGTTTAAAGACATTATTGCCTTATAATTCTATAACATAAATGTTTATTGTGTTTTATGTTTAAATTTTTATATTTTTTAGTTTAACCTTATCAAAATAACCTCATCAGTGGTATAAGCAAAACTCTACAAACCATAAGTTTTCTTTAACTCACTACACCGTAAACAACAGGATCAAATGTCCTACATATGTTGTTTAAGTACAAATTTGTGTGTGTGATTGAAACCACATATAATGCAGACCACTATACCTTAAAGTTTAAGGTCTACATTCCTATAAATAGTTATAACAATGTATACACCTGTGTGTTTTTATTAGATAAGTGATGACGTAAAGAAAGTAAAGAGCGTTTGAAAAATGTTATGAAAAGATGAATGAGGATTATATTCTCAAGGTACTTGGTATTTGCTGGGGAAGGAACCCGAGAGGCATTAACTGAATTTTAAAAGCTATTATTTTAATGAAATACAAGTCTGATGTTAAGGTATGAAATTTAGGAACGAAAGCAAAAAGCTTTCATTTTAAGTCTCATGGGGCAAATGTAGGTTATTCACATACATATAAAACACCCCCAAACATAAACGTCAACTAGAGATTGAATGTCAAAGTGCGTTACGTACCTGGCATGATGCCCTATCCCACGGTGGGTAGACTATACAACGGTCTACCATCGCACCTGAATCCTTCAATGAAGAACTAAGGTGGCAATTTTTGTACATGGATTGGGCCCGCCCATATACAAGCACTTGCTGAAATACTCGAGCTATCTAACCTCTGACCATTGCTGCCCTTTCGAGATGTAAAACATCACTTCCGTTTATAATCACTCAGATGTGATAGCTTGTGTTGATTCGGCAACAGCACCTAAAGACGTAACCGGTGGAACGAAGTACGAATCAAATAAGCCGAGAGTTTGTTTTTACTCACAGGGACACACTGTGGTAATTCTGATATGAACATATCTGGAAATGGAATGAAAATTCAACGGTATCATTTGTATAAAATACCTTTCATCCATCATAATACAGCCCAGTACACATCTCATTTATGCGACACATTCATAAAAGAAAAACATACGACACATTTATTATAGGTAGACGGGTGGGTAAGGCCTGCCGTACCCCACAACTCATTTCCAACGATTAGTCCCACAGTCACTACTCGGTGGTGTATCTGTTGTTTCGGCAACAGCACCGAACTTATCCCGAAATATTGACTTTACATAACATCAGTCTTTTAACCGCAACTTACTCTTCCCACGAATTTTGGTTTAAAACACAACCACTACGTAGATCCCGAAGGAACCTTAACCAACTGACCAGCCAGGACATAGTCCTGCGGGCAACTGGCTACCCGTAGTACCAGATTATGTCGTGCTCTGGTTCGAAATCTTTTCAATCTATACAAGGACCAAGCCAGGCAGTAGACTGCAACCAATTTATAGTCCCTGCCAGACTAAGATATTGGAAAACCCCTCTATTCCCCGGGATTGCAATAACATCAAGATGGAGGTTTCACCAAGGTAACATACCCCCAGGGAAAGTCGACTAGAGATTCTTAAACTCATGAATCCGCTGTCTTCTCTCTTGTGAAAAGAGTTTTTACTGACAGCTCCAGATACAAAGAATGGGTACTAATGACGCCTTCTTGATTTACTGATTTTGTTTAAGATATGCTTTTAGTTTATTGTGGTAGAACTCATTACAAAAGTTACATATGTAGAACTTTAGGTAACTGACCCTTAAACATGAACGTTGACTAGAGATTCTTAAGCACATGAATCCATTGACAACGCATTAGTCTGAACAATAAACATCTATAAGTATATCTGATACGAACTGTTACTAACTTAGGTGGTTCAGGGATCTTATTTGTGAAATCTTGAGGTCTACTTGAACTTTGTATGTCTATTCAAGGGGGATCACATTGATAACTTTCAGTAGGGAAGGCATTTTTGACCTACACAATAGGACCGGGTCTCAATGAGGATATAAATGGCTTAATTACTATATCACTTATGAATTGTAACTCACTAGTTCAACGTAAACTTTACCGTCAGACAAAACTAAAGTAATCCAAGGAGCTTTTATATATATATTCCAAGGCGATCATCTTGATAACATTCTGTAGAGAAGACATTATTGGCTTGCACCCCATGAGACCTGCCTCTTTTCATTAAATTATATTATTGAAGGAGTTGTTCTTAAGTAGAAGAAACAACGAACGGCGTCTCCTACGGCGTTATGTTTCCTTGATGAAAGAGTCTCATCTACTAGTACCGGTACTATAAACTAGTGATGATCAAATCCCTGGCCTTTTCTTGAAATGATTTGACATAGGGTGGTATCAGAGAGCCACATTATCTGCTACCACAGGAACCACTAGCCCACAGGGCAGAGTTTCGGACTTTGTCTTGTCCATGTTATTGGATAGGTCTAGTCTGCGTCCATGTGGTGGCTGTGGTTAAAACCTAAACTTGCAAGAAGATAATGTCACTTAATAGACTAATACATACTAATGTCTTTAATACGGGATAAGTTCGGTAGTCGAGACAACCGATACCACGTACTCAGTGAGTGATAGTGTTAGGTGTATATGATACGGGATGAATGGTGGGGTATACGGATGATGTTTATATGAGTGTAACGGGTGAATTAAAAGTGTGTTGTATGTTGAATTTTCCTTTCTTGTCCGGGTATGTTTGGGGTTTATTCTGTTCATACCAGATTTTCCACAGTGAGTACAAACAAGCCCCCTTTCTAATTTTATGGAGTCATATTTCGTCTTCAGATTACGTATCTAGATAATGTTGCTGAATCAGTAGAATCCATACCGTCACGGCAGTTATGTTTTTTTCATATCTTAAGTAAAGCAACGGAGCAGCATAATAAAATATTATGTAGCTCGAGTAATTCAGCAAGGTGCTTGCACATGAAAAATTTTTAAATAAGGCGAAGGATAAGAAGCAAAAAAAGTTGGTCTTGTGTCGTCTAATAAGCTCTCTATGGTTTCATGAGTATTACCGCGAAACTGCTGGTTTTCACGCAAAGCATTTAGACTTTTTCGGAAGTTAAACACCGGTGCAGCAAATGGAAAGAGATTAGGTATCTCGAATTGCTTGCACGTGAACTAGGAACAAAGTAGGAGGAGTGTAAGAAGTAAAAATATATGGCGTTGTGTCGTCTAATAAGCCCACTATGATTATTATAGTATTACCCATGGTGTTGTCTAATAAGCTCACTATGGCTATTAAAGTATTAGCATGAAACTACTGGTGTTCATGCAAATCATTTCGATTTCTTATTGTGAAATAATGGACTGATGTTAACTATTTTCAATAGGCTTCATCTATGAGACGAAAGAAGATCTTGTGCCAAATTTCATCAAATTATTTTTAGAATTGCGACCTGTAGTTTGATTACAAGGTTTACATAGACAGATAAACAGAAAGACAGACAGACAGACAGACAGACAGTCAGATGGACAGACAGACAGACAGACAGATAGACAGACAGACAGTCAGGCAGACAGACAGGCAGACTGACAGGCAGACTGACGGGTAGACAGATAAATAGACATAAATAATATATAAAAAACGGACAGACAGACGGACACACAGACGGGCCGAAAAACGAAAGATTTACAGACTCAGAAAATGATTCTAAACTGATTGATATTGCCTAGTCTACGAACTAGAATTAGTCTATGTTTCATCTGGTGGCTAGCTTACCTTATTTTTTTTAAAGTTTTTCTTTAAAACTTTTTTATTTAATCCATGTATTTAGAATGTAATCTTTATAATTATAATAGCTGTTAATTAAATTATATGTATGCCCTAAATATTTACATTGTTTTCTTAAAGAATTAATTATGTATATTATTAATACACTTCTTGCTGAAGGCGTATGATTAATTTTAATTAGAAACTTATTCAACATACGTGCCGTATAATTAATATTTAAATTACTTAAATACTTATTTAATCTGATTTACTCATACTCATCATATATATATATATATATATATAAGTATACTAAACTAAAACAATATAATTGTGTTTAGGTTTGAAAAACATTTTAATTAAACTTCTATTTAAACAGTGAAAAATCCTCGTTCCCATTAAAAGCATTCATTCGCGCATATAATTGGCATAAATCAAGCTTCCCCCCGACAAAAATAAAAAAAAACGCAAATTAAGTCTTGTACTTTCCTTATGTATATTTTTTGGAAATTAAATGGTTGGAGTTAAAATATGCAAATACTTACAACTAAATGGAAAAAAATTAACATTCAAAGTAGAAGTGAAGCAAGTAATTGCAGTAGTGTTGGAAAAAAAAACTAAAATAAAATTAAAGTAAAAACAACATAAATGTAAATGTGGTTTTGTCAGCAGAAAAGTACTTAGAAGAAATTCAAACTGAATTTAAATGAATTTTTACACTTTAGAATTTATTAGTTTGGGAGAGAACGAGAAATTTAGTTTTTAGTACAAACAATTATTATCATTTACCTTGGTTTTTTGCAATAAACAACAGACTAAATATACTAAAGGGACTAATTAAAATACATATTCCTAACCACATGAAAATTGGTAAACATTGATTACACTGTGCTGCCAGTAGTTAAAACGTGATTGAGTGCGTTAAAAATGATTTACAAGTCTCTAGATTGCTTTCTATGGATCACTCGAAGATAGAAAAGTAGTTGATGAACAACACGCTATAATACAACTACAACAGAAACAGAGAAAATAGAGCTAAGAGTGAAAAACAAATCGAAATAATGTTCTATTTCGGAATATTTTGAGACAATTTATGAGTGATTTTTATAGAGTTACTTTTTATTTAAACAAAACGGATTATTACAAGAATTAAATACAATTAGTACAATTACAAGTTTACTTTTAATCGACAAAAATACAAATACTCAGTGGCATTAATTATACCCTACACCACTTTAGTGGAGAGAGTATATTGGTTTTGTGCTGATGTTGGTAACATACAAAAATATTCGTCCTATACCCACCTCAAAGTATACCAATTGGCTTAGAACCGTTTCCGTCCGTCTGGCTGGCTGACATGCATACTATTTTTAACATGTTGACTGGTGTAGGGTATCATATGGTCGGCTATACATTCATACTTGTTTTTTTTTTTAAATTTTTTCCACCACATACATACATTATGCGAGCCATCATTTGTAATAAATTCAACAATTCGTAATAAATTTTAATGTCAGTGAAACAAAGCGACATAGACATGCTTTGTTGAATGCTCTCAAACAAACAACATTAGTGGCAGGGTATGTTGGGTTTGCGTTGATTAAGTATACCAATCGGCTCAGAATCATTTTATGAGTCGATTTAGCTATGTCCGTCTGTCCGTCTGTCCATATATGTAAACCTTGTAATAAAACTACAGGTCGCAATTTTGAAGATAATTTAATGAAAGTTGCTACATGATTTTTTATTATCCCAGGGTCGAAGCGAATTGAAAATGGTTAAGATCGGTCCATTATTTCACCTTACCCCATACGAATGAACCCGCCAAATGGGGCTTTCAGGTTCATAAATATGTTTAATATACTCTCGACAATAAGTTGCAAAACCAAGTTCTTTACTAGCCTTGATGACCTTCATGAACTTTATAATTATAGGGCCTAATTTGACCCTAAAGCCACCTTTAAAATTTAACGTAAATATTATAGATTTAGAGATGTTTTTGCCAAATTATATCAAACATTACAGTAGGGTTTGGATTTGATTCACTATTTTCTGTTTTCCAGTTTGTGCTTAACTAAAATATGATTATGTTCTCATAGTTTAGTTAAGCACAAGCGAAGTCAAGCAACAAAGCAAAAAAAATTGAAATAAACTCATTAGCTATAGTTGTGCAATGGTTTGTGCTAACAAAGTCAGCCACAGCATATAATTTAAAACAATCACTACTTTTCGCAGCATTTCAGCACTTCGGTTTATCTTTGTGCTGCGCTGAGATCTTTTTGTTTGTAAAGATCTACCGAAAATAACCGTGCATGCTTTTCTTTATTGTACTGAATCTGACAACATTGCAACATAACAAATTCGAAACACAACACAGCACAACAAAGAAAAGCATGCAGCGCAGCACAAATAAAAACAGAAGTGCTAAAGTGCAGCAAACATTAGTGATGGTTTTAAATTATTTGCTGTGGCTGATTGCGTTAGCACAACCGGTTCACTGCACCACTACAACTAATGAGTTTATTCCCGTTTATGGATTTTACTTTAAGCAAAACAGTTATTTTTGTGCTTTTTCTAATTTGAAGCAAACAATATAAATCCTGCTTTACACAACTCGGGACGGGACGGATAATATTTTGTTTCTATATAAAGCAAGTTGTGTGATAATATTTTCACAATAGTTTGCGTATTTTTTGATACTTTACAGTACTGTGAACTTAAGAACAAGTATACTCATGCAATTGTTTACAGATGGAATGGTCTCCTGATGCGACAATAGTGCCTAAAGACGTTGTCTGTAGACCGAAATATTCAATGGGGTCATTTTATACAAGACGAATGCAATATGTTCAATTGCATGATAATCGTTTATCTATTATCATTCAATCAGGTCTAAGACCATATACCTATTCATTTATTCCACATCTCTTACCTTAAACATCAACGCATTATTAAATCTTAGTCCTTCCGTCACCTAAGCAAACAGCACCGAAATTATGCCGAAATATAGATTTCATAGTCAACTACCACATGTAGCCCGAAGGTACTTCTCCAATAACCAGGACAAGGTAAAATTCAGAACTCTGCCAATGTTCGCAGATTATATAACTCTATGGTTTGAACCCAGGTCAAATTCTCACAAGAAACGGTCAGATAAAATTTATCCCAAAATATAGATTTCATTATCTGTCAACCACCTCATGCACCCCGAGGGGACTTCCCAATAACAAAAATAAGGTATAATTCGAAACATTGCACTATTGCTGAGAACATATAGTTTTATGGTTCGAACCTAAAACATTTCAAGAAGAGGCCGATGATACATTTGAGACAGTCCGGTAGACTAGACTCATCAATGTTACATGTAGCACTGTGTTATGTTTAGTAATGTAACGTAGAATTAGTCCTGACTATTTCTACATACATTTACTTTACATTATTTTATTCTTATATATATGTATACAATATAATGTATTTCATAAATTACATTTTGCTTATTCGTCTGAATCCCCCTATTATTTTTCATACAACTTACAACATATTCAACCGAACATGAACATTTCATACCAACATGTTGTGTTCATACCAACATGTTGTGTTCATACCCACACACAGTACACTAATACTTGTGTAAGTAAAACAACTAATTGCATTGACTATTAAACAAGGGATACCAAGTAGTCATATAATTCCCATTTAGTTTATTTCAAAATAAGTATAAGTTAAGAAGGTTTTGTTCATTCGGGGCGGTTCACACAAGACGAGAATCTGCTAATAAAGACTCGGAAATTATTAATGAAATAATTGAAGAGCCGACTGATTTTACTTTGTAGAATCAGTTGTATTTTTGAAACTAACGCTTAGCCTTAGGTTGAGTGTTAGCTAATAAATTTTTAACCGTGACTTCGGTCACCTGTTCTTACCGTGACTTCGGTCGCCTGTTCTTACCGTGACTTCGGTCGTCGGTTCTTACCGTGACTTTGGTCGCCTGTTCTTACCGTGACTTTGGTCGCCTGTTCCTACCGTGACTTCGGTCGCCTGTTCTTACCGTGACTTCGGTCGCCTGTTCTTACCGTGACTTCGGTCGCCTGTTCTTACCGTGACTTCGGTCGCCTGTTCTTACCGTGACTTCGGTCGCCGGTTCTTACCGTGACTTCGGTCGCCTGTTCTTACCGTGACTTCGGTCGTCGGTTCCTACCGTGACTTCGGTCACCTGTTCTTACCGTGACTTCGGTCGTCGGTTCCCATAGGCTAAGAACGAATGTAATATTTAGATATTTCGTTGCAATTAATTATAAGATTCATAGTACGCCGATCCTGCCGAAACCCGATCCTGAGTTAAGTCGGCCCCAGCAATAGCCGATCCTGCCGAAAAACCGATCAACCCTAAATATACCGAAATCCGAAGCTAGAAGCTGAAGCCGATATAGCTGCCGAACCGACCAATATATATCTTATCGTAGCTATTCACTCGTATTATTTATCTTTCAAATTGTATTTTAAAGAATAAAAGTCAATAAAGAGATTATTTAAGTTAACCCCCAGAAAGGGTAAATATATCGTGTTATTACTTAAGGTTTGTGGATCCGTAAGTCGACCCTGGACGCGACTAAGTTACCTCAGCCGAAGACAAAACCACGTTACAGTAATTAGTGAAATAATATGAAAATATAGATATTATTATGATAATTATATGTGGTTTTGAAAAACAAAAAATAAAAATATGTTTTATTTAAAATTAATATCAGTACGTCCTTAAAAATGCTATAATTTCAGCTGTGTAGTGGTCATGTGGTTAATGGAGCCCAGTGTTGCCAACATTGGTCAAGCAAAACGCGCGCAAAAAAATTAAAAAGGGGTAAAAAAGCGTAATTTTCTAACTGAAAATGGGTAAAAAAGCACTAACATTTTTTCAGTCAAATATTGTTTATTTTAATAAAAATTGCACATTATTTCGCTCATTTCCTACAAGACTCCAAAATTCGTTTTTTAGAACATTGGGCTGCAAAACAAAACATGCGTCATACCAAAGTCTTTCACCGGTGTGAGTTAGATTTTTAGTAACGTAAGAACTAAAACTAATGTTTGACGAATATTAGATAAATAAGATGAGAATTTTAAAAATAGTAAAATTTCATTAAACATTCAAACTGACGGGCATACTACCAACTGGCCAACCGATGTACCCACACCCAAATTGTAAAATTTTACAAAACTTATAAAATATATTTTTTTTTTGCAAAATCTATATATATTATTTTTAAGTTTTTTAGTTCTAGAAAAATTGTTAATTTCACTGATAGTGAATAATATAACTTATTTTAAAGTATTTTGAATATTTTTTTTTTTGTTTTTGAAGAATATTTGCTTTTGTACATTTTGTACATAGATTTTGTTTTGTTGGTCAGTTATAGACCAATCGTCATAAAAATCGGCATAAAGAATTATAATAAAAATCTTTTTATTGCGAGTACAACGATGAAGTAATCATGGAGGCTTTATATATGAGGGATAGATTCAATTGTGTAAAAAAATTATATAAAACTTATTTCTTGTCAATTTTCATCGCTGTACTCATATTTTTAAGGGGACCTTAATAGGGGGTAGGGTACGTTACCGATAAATCCGAATTAAATTCGGTAGGAAGATTACATTTGTATAAAAGTAGTTTATTTCGAATTTCTCCGCTAAACACGTATTTTTAAGTCAGTAATGAGCGTTAAAATCAATTTTTGAAGGTGACCATATGTGGGGGTAGGGTCAATTATTGACCGATTGCCGTAAAATTTGCTAGAGAGATTTTGGCTTATATAAAACATAATTATGTCGAATATTTTTAAGTAGGTAATGAGTATTAATGTCATTTGGTAGAGAAATTTTGATGCATATAAAAATTTGTGGAAAAATTTAACTCGTTTGCTCTTTACGTTCTAACCCTATCGTGCTTTCAACAGACTGACGGACGGACAGATGAACAGACGGATGGACATGGTTAGATCGCCTTAGAATTTAATAAGGACCCAAAATATATACGACCAATGTGTTACAAACGGAATGACAAAATCATCATACCCCACTCATCTTGGGTATAAAAAGCACTAAATGCACTGTAATAAAATTAGAAAGCACCACTTTAGTGCCTTTTTGAAGAAAGGCACCATGAGCAAAATTTTCCGCGTTTGGCACACCAAAAAGCACCGCAAATAGTGCTAAAAGCACTAAGTTGGCAACACTGATGGAGCCTACTAGAATCATTATATGCAACCAATATGTTTTAATATTTATTTAGAAGAATATTCTTTAATAAAATACATTTACTTTAAGTACAAAGAAGTGTCACGTTTAAGAGTGATATTAAAGCAAATCTGTAAATATACAAGTGGCTTTTAAATGGATTACAAAACAGTACTTTAGACAACTTAAAAAAAAGCCTCATTCGGGAGGTACTGTTGTATTGAGGCTAATGCAATATTTAGTAAGCTTCGTTCTTGATTCAAAAGAAGAGTAGGTGCCAAATTTATTCAGACACAGTCAGACATAACTCGACTCAGAAAGTTATTCTGAGTCGATTGGTACACTACACAAACATCTGCACTACCACCAGTAGGATATAAATATGATCGAATATGAAGCTCATTAGCCCATTTGAAAAAATAAAACAATGGATATAACCATGTATCTTATGGTTTTTATTATCTGAACTATAAATCTCAGTACACTATAAACCTTACAAAATATGTATTAAGGGAAAATTTAATTCTTGCGTTAAATAAACAAACATGCTGACGTCAAAATCTCCAAATTTAATTTGAAAGTTTTTACAGAAGATTCTCTTTATTTGAGTTTTTCCTAATAAATAGTTTATTTGCAACTTTTTTCATTCTATCTGAATTTTTATATTGTTTTATTTTCATATGACCCGACCTTGTACTCCAATTAGTTGCTTAATAAATTGTATTAAAAACACTTGGCTTATAGTGTATGGAACAAATAAAAACATATTACACATGTACCTATGCACTTCCATTACCCAACAATTTGAGGAGGTTGGTCCGAATTATTAGGTACACAACTGTTAGGATGATATTATAAAATTAACCCTTTATTAGCTGCGACCATGATGTGATTATAAACGTACAATGGATAAACATATATAACTTATTTCTGGGGACACAACAAAAGTGACTACTGATATTCTCTCACAAATAGATACATATATAGACTTTCAAAACTAATGCTATCTAAAAGAGGTACATTGACTGACCACTTAAAAACTGCTGAGAACAAACTAATACAACTGCATATTACCCTTTACATGTTGTGTAGCATTTTTATGTAACATGTCCTTGCATCCGTTTGTTTCGACTTAACAGGAAACAATACTTTGGTACATTTTTTGTTCTTTTTTTTTCTTTCCTACAACCCTAAAACACATTTTCAAATTCACCAAAGATATTTTAAGTTAAACTTTTTTGTTCTAGTTTGAATTCTTATACTTACACCTTCGTGATAGGTGTATATATACGTTTTTCAAACCGTTTGTAATTTCTGTAATAGAATTTTCTTTATAGATATAGAAGAGAGATATCGATTAAGCTAAATACGTATGTCTGCCAATCTGTCTGTCTGTATATAAATTATATGAAAACCCCAGCTGTCTTAGAACATTAAGTTACAAAATTTTATAAAACATGCTTCGACGAAATCTCCCATTCAAAATAAATGAATATTGGAGGTATGAGGAATAATCCGAGGCAACATCTGAAAAGTTCATCGGTGAATACTAATACTAGTTCTTTGGATTTAATGTATATATCCCCTCTTTTTAAACTAAGAAATTAACTAACTAACTAACTACTAACTAAGGTTGATAGGAGGATGTATACTGCATCAAATATGGCCACAATCTGGCCTGTAGTGCGCTCCTTATTATGAGAAAAAAAAGGAAATTCAGTTTCCTGGACGTTATTCCTAAGAACCTTTCAATCAGTGCTAGTCAGGAATGTTATTTCCGGAATAACATCACTTTCAAGATACTTGGATCTTACTTCGACGAATGCCAGGCAGTGGGAAAGAAAGTGATCCAGAGTCCTCTCCACATGCAGTCTGGTACCCATATGATGCAAACCTTATCTCTGGAAGAGTATTCAGTTAAAACTTTCTTACAATAAAATACAGTCTTAGGTTTAGTTCTATCTCCTGATATTGCCTTAATTACCTTCTGGCTGTCAGTAAATATATTACGCGTTGTGGGCATCATATTTATTCTATTCCAATTTACGCATTCCGTTATTGCTCGTACTTTTGCCTTAAAGCTTGTGTTATGATTAGGTAAACGGTGGTATATTTCTTCAATATAGAACCCCAGCCCCACTTTATCCCCCAATTTAGAGTCATCCGTGTAACAACGGATTTCTGCTGGTATTTGCTCTAATGTCCCGATTGACCAAGACATTATATCGGGGATCAGCGTTTCAAAGTTTGCGACATATTCTGTGTATGGTATACGATCAGACACGTCCTGTGATTGTGTATAACCTTCAAATGTATACATTGATGTCCTGTCCTATAACCGCTTTTGGCTAGTTCGCCTAAAGTAAAGAGCCGCTCGGTTGTAAGCGGCGCCTTATATCATAAATATGTTTCAATGTGTAGAATATCTAGCAACGTTTCCAGAGCCTTGGTTGAAGTAGTACGCATGGCACCACTTATACCCAAGCAGCATGTACGCACTTATTGTCTAAAGCAGTCCAGTCTTATATGGGCGAAATTTTCTCTACACAGTTTTAAGTATGAGGATCGCTCCATAATTGACCCTACCCCTCGTAACCCTCAAACATGCCAATTGCTGCCTTAAAATGATCAGGAATATCTCTACTAAATTTTTCCTCAATATTCAGAAATTTACTGCATATGGTTTGATGGTGGGTATATAACATTCGACATAGTCGAATATAACACTTTTACTTGTTTTTTATAAAAATACTTCAACATGTTGAACAACTAGTTGTTGTCAGTGCAATACAACAGACATGCAGCAAAGTCTCTGAAAATAATTGCTACATGGAATTAAATTACGGTGTACAATAAATTCAATTTGTCGGTAGAAAAAAAAGCAACAAAGAAGACAATTTTTAAAACAATTTTATAAAAATAGTTTAAGTTGGTTTTTTTTTTTTTTTTTTTGATACATTGCAATTTAGTCATTTATTTTAAATGTTAAAAAAAATCATATAAACAAAACAGAAGAGGATTTAATCGAATATGATATGTTGATGACAACTTTATATCTTTATTTCACATACATATGGAGACAAACAAACATTTACCATTGATATGTAACTACATAGATAAACCCCTATTTAAAATGTTTGACATATTAAATTAACTAATATATTTTTTTGTTTACTAAATACATATTTAATTCTACTGGTATTTAAATAATATCTAACAAACACTGAATATTTCTATACCTTCCTACCTTCCCCCTTAACACTAACATGTGTTTACATTTTAATTAAAAATATCTATTTACCTAAAAAATATTTGCCATTTAGTTTGGCACAAATCTCTCTGCAGAAATATTAAATAATTTAGCTCAAATTGTTGGTAATTAGTTATAATAACGCAACCAAAGCACAATACGCCAAATTGATATTAGCCACAGTATTTAGAATATTTAAAACCACATTTTGGCATGACAGCTGCAACGATTTTTTTCTTTGTGAATAATTATTAATAAAAAAAGTAAGAAATTGTAGTCGGACGAGGTCGACCTTATGATACCAAACAACTGTTACAAAAATTAAATGTGATTTAGTTTTCATAATAAAGCATTTAAGTTGAATTGTTGCTAGCCTCAGATCATATACAGATTACAAGGTTTTTAGACCCTATTCAGGAGATCAGTTGTATGGGGACGGTAATATTTTGCAAGCCGCGCCGCCGCCGATTTCTTTCGGTTTAAAAGCTAAGCCGGCTTAAACGTAGCCGCTGATAAAGATTGGAATCGTACATGTATTTCGAAAAATAATTTCTATAGAGACATGTTTCTATATAACATACTATCATACAGAGATTTTTTAATATAGTAAATTTCTGAAGAAAAAGGTTAATTGAGCCGACAATTTAGCCGCCGCCGATATTTTCTATAATAAGCCGCCGCCTATCTAAAATGGTTGCGCCGCCGCCACCGATCATATTGCGTCGGCTTGTATCTCTGATGAGGACTAGGAAAAATAACGAACCCATCTTAACCATATTCAATAGGCTACGTGAGATGGACACTAGAAGATCATGTACAAATTTTATTGAATTATCTTCAAAATTGCAACTTGTAGTTTGATTCAGCGTTTAAATGTGCAGCACTAGCACCACCTCTCTTCTATATGACTATAAAATAAATATGAAACTTTATCATTTTTGTATCACTTTGCTACTAAAAATTGCAGTCATATATATTCGTATTAATATAAAAATTGCAACTCGTGTTTGCAACTTCTAGTAGCAGGTAGACATAATTGCAGGTCAACACACATATATTTTTGTGCTTTAGCAGCGCACACTCAAATTTGTTAAACTAATATGCAGAGTATTGATGTTATTTTTGTTTGCGTTTTGTTTTTCCTAGCAGCAATGTAACTTTATTTTGGTTTTGCTACTGCCAGTTGTAGTTTTATTTATTATTTTTTGGCAATATTGATGCAGCAATTTGTAGGTATGTATGTAAATACACTGACAGTTTTATGACATTTCCTGAGCTTAAATTCAGTATTACACTTCACATTTGTACGCATTTAAGTATGTATGTATGTCGATATTAATATGTATATTTATTATCATCCATATATCGATGATATTCGACCTATAATATCCTGTACTGATTGACATATTCGACCTATAATATCCTGTACTGATTGACATATTAATTATTAAAATATAGTTTAAATATTCTCATAATTTCTGTATGATATAATACAGAAAAATACTACATTGATATTTGTTTGTTTTTTTCCTTAATGTATTACAAAATATTATTAACTACATTTCTTCAAAAAAAAATATATAATAATCTTCCACATTTTAGCAGTGTGATTTGAATATTTTGTAAAGTAAGCTCATTAAAATTCAACAAAAAATATTTTAATTATGTGTGTTCACCCTGTTTTATACAAGGTGATTATAAATTTATTAATTTCTACAAAAAAATATTTAAAACTATCATTAGGTTATAAAATTGTTAGAAGTATAACCATATAATCTTACAACTACATTGCTCAAAAATGTTTATTTATTAGAACAAAATAATAAACACGCTTTTAATTTGAGTTGTGTTTTATGGGGTAGCCATATTTTCAATAACATGTACATATTTATTTAATTCAAATGGAGGTTCCCCTAATAAAAGTCTGCCCATTTTTTTCCCAATGTTCATAATGAAGTTAATGTTTTTCGTCAAAATTAGAAAATTCTGACTCTAATAGTATGGGAGGTAGCACTATGTATATTTTACAAACAATTTTTTATGTTGCGAAAAATAATTATCCTTAATTAATCTTTAAATTGTAGAACTATACACAAATATATAGCATGCTTATGCAAATATTGAGAATATTAAGGCGGCAATTCTATATATTATCGCCGGCTCGCTGAAGAGTTTTTCCCTTTCGACTTAGAATTATTATAATTTTACCCCAATAACATGTATTCATATCTATCATATTCAAATATTTTCAAATTGTAACATCAATATTAAAAAAAAAAAACAATAAATAAATTTGCAGGTAGCAGTTGCAAAACAAAATTTAATTGCTGCTAGGAAAAACTAAGCGCAAATAAAAATATCATCAATACTAGCCATATTAGTTTAACAGATTTGAGTGTGCGCTGCTATAGCACAAAAATATATATTTTTTCTTGTACATCAAACAAGAGATTAATACTGTTCATTCGTGCTGCTAGAAATTGCAGTGTAACGTCGCAATTTTTCAAGTTAAACATAAAAACAGAACGGCAATATTAAGTAGCAATGTTATTTAAATCTGAAAAAGTTTAAATATTTTTAGTATGACGAGTGATAAAAATATGTATTTTGCGGCAAATGCTGACTAATATATTAGTAAAAGTAAACACTGGTTTGATTACAAATTTTACATGGATGGACAGACAGACAGACAAACAGACAGACAGACAGACAGACGGACAAAGCTACGTGTCATGGACACTAGAAGATCATGTACAAATTTCATTGAATTATCTACAAAATTGCAACCTGTAGTTTGATTACAAGGTTTACAGACAGACGGACAAAGCTAAATCGACTCAGAAAATGATTCTGAGGCGATTGGTATACTGAAAAGTGGGTATGGGACCAATATTATTATACGTTACAAACATCAGCACAAACCCAATATACCATCCCCACTAAAGAGTTGCATATAAATTGGTAAATATTGACATTTAAAAATGGTTTAGATTTTAATTAATTAATTTGTATACAAAGTGATACAAAAAAACCAAAATTAAAATAGTGTATATTGAAAGAATTTAATAAATTTAATAATAAAATTTTTGTAATTATGTTATATAGTATGACATGACTACTATTTCCCTACAAAAATTTTGGCATTCGGCTCCAAAAGTTCACTACATATAGAAGTTTTAACAGTAAGGACTGTTTTAGTTTGAAAGACATATGAATGTCTTTATATGCATGATGGCCACGCCTACTATTTCTAGCCCATTCATTTCTATTGAAGACAGATTTGTCCGTGTTTAACGTGAGCCCATGACGGTCTAAGCTCACGGTGCTCTTAACACCGGGTGAATACAATGCGTCGACCAGCGCCCCCCTGCACAACCCGTACAATAACGACGGGAGGTGCAAGAGTACCAGATTTGAAGTCATGCATTTGGACATGATCTCCACCTTGGTTTGGGGCGGAGACTATCTAAACTCCTACCGATCTATGGGTCACGGCACCCGGTTGTAATGCAACTCCACACCGAGCTTACGCTCTTCCCACGATTTGGGTCTAAACCACAGCCACCACGATACTACATAAATGGCCGCACCATCATCCAGGCTGAAAACCAGTTTCAGGGGCTTCCTGGATCCCGTGGCACCAAATTTTAAGTCTCCGGTCGGACTTCGTAGTTTAAAATAAACTACTACCAGTTGGCCTTCAAATAGGACCTGACTGGTGGCTAGCAGCAACACAAAACATACAGCAAAAGTAAAATAAGACGCACAAACATTTAACAGCCGCCCTCACGAGCGACACTTTGTGTCATATTCTCAACACCAGCAGCTCCGGACAACACATACAAAAACACTGAACAGAGTATCCTCACGGATACCAAAGATAGCTGGAAAATGCAACAAGGAAACAACGACGAAAATGAAAAAACATAACAACGACGACAACGATGAAAAACAGCGAGGCAACGTGGCTGATGTCCTAAAAACAAACAAAACAAACAAAACAAAAACAACAAAAAGTCGGACAGGGAGAGAAAATCCAATAATAATGCAGCAAAGAACGAAGCTGGGGAAGGAAAGCAGCTAAAACTGTATGACGAGAAACAACTATCCAACGGTCATATACCTATATGCAACCTAGGCCAAGCCAGCGTGCCGGGAATGCACGACACCTGGCAAGGAACACCACCAACGGATAACCGCATTAGGGATTGCCTCCGCTAACATCGGTCCTCCTCCTATTGAATACCTGCCTAGCATATTCACCCAACCTAGCAACTGTGCTATCGTCCTCTAAAGCCCTACTGTACTCCCAATTTTCTCCAGTCCGAGTAATATTCATACTCGCTAAATCCCTAATGTCACTTAACAGGGGAAATGCTGTAAGCACATGTCCCACGTCTTCTACACCTGTCCCGCACCTACAGTCCGCAGTTTCGGACAGACCTCTCTTATGCAAAAATGCATTAAGAGAACCATGTCCCGTCAGTATGAAACCCAAACTCAAGCCGAAGCTAAAGGATGGGTGTTCCTGTACGAACGTCACGTCACGTATAAAACCATACGTCACCCGCCCCTTGTCACTATTAGTCCATCTCGTCCGCCACCTAGAGATCAGACACTCCCAAAGCAGTACCTTGATATCTCTAGGTCCTCCAACCACGTCAGGAGCAGAAAGCCAATCCCGATTCTATTGAAGACAGTCGTATAGTTCGTTAATTTTATTATTTTCTAAAATAATATGTATTGATTAAAAAGAAATAAGAAATTTTTATATTGGGTTTG
The DNA here is from genome assembly GCF_022045245.1 of Lucilia cuprina. Taxonomy (NCBI): domain Eukaryota; kingdom Metazoa; phylum Arthropoda; class Insecta; order Diptera; family Calliphoridae; genus Lucilia; species Lucilia cuprina. Next base: position 82,920,669 of record NC_060952.1, read on the forward strand.
TGCTGATGTTTGTAACACGCGATAATATTGGTCCTTTACCCACCTTAAAGTATCGACTCTGTCTGTCCGTCCATGTAAACCTTGTAATCAAACTACAGGTCGCAATGGAATTTAGTACACTATTATCTATTGTAAGAGGTAAGAGCCTATTGAAAATGTTTATGATAGGTAAATATAATTTCATACTTATTTAAATTCGTTAAGTGTATCGACCTTTACTACTTTAGAGTTAATGATTATATCTCGAACTTTTCCATGCTACCTTTTTAAAGATTGCAGCTTTAAAGTCGAAAAAATCCGTTAGATTGTCCCTGCTTAGACTAGCTTTAAAGTTATGGTCTCGTGTTTTATCTAGAGCTCTATTTGTTCTTCAAAGAATTTCCAATATGTATCCCCTCAGTAGCAAATTTAGGTAGATAGTGTAGATTGAAGAGCCGGGAGATGTTAACCTCATTATCTTCGCACTCGTAGCTTAAAGTCTCTATTTGTTGTTTGCCCTTAGAAACGATTATGTAGTCCACTTTCTTACTATTTACCAGCTGTATAATCTTAATAAACTGGTCTATCTCCCTGGGTTACGATGAATCTAGATAAAAATGCCCATCGTACTGAAGCTTTCAAAGACATGATGCTTTACATATACCCCAGGATATCATTCCAAGAATAGTCTGAGAATACATTTTACAGATTTATAGAACTAGGAACCATTTATTGGTGCATTCGGTATGCGTATGCGGGACTCAATCATCTGTTAAACTAGAATGAATGTATTGGACTTTCTTCTCAATAGATATGTCGGATAACTAAGAAGTGTACTGGGAGGAATAGTTAAAAAATATGTTATCTTATTTAAGTGACACCATTTAACATTTCTTCCTTTTTAAAATATGTTCAGGGTTTACCATTTTCATACTAGCCATTGCACAGTGTGTTGTCTGTGAGTAAGGACCTGTTTCAGCTTATGTGATAAATTAGTATTTCGGTTTACTTCGCTAGATGCAGTTACTGAATCAACATCTGTTTTTTGAATCTTGGAATGGCACAACACTTGAGAGAGATTATAAAACTGAAATAGTTGAAAAAATCCTTTATATGAGATCCTTGAATAAGACTTTGGCAACCGTCATGGTAGAGCTTTTCTCCTTAAGGTTTTAATTCTTTTTGGCAGATTTTATCCGCTTTGCTTTAGATGTCGATTCATTATTAATTGCAAAAGCTCCTCCGTTAGTACTACTTTATAGCTTTTGGAAATTCTTATTGTGATGTTGCTTTTTTCATCTGAGTTGTAATATTCTCCTATATTTTAGAGTTTTATGCCGTTTATTTTTGGCAATGACATGCAACCTTTTTTTAGATGTTTGATTGTACAAGTATTTTGTAGATAATTACAGGATGACACTGCGTTTTCACACAAGATTACGTTCCCTTGGACTAGTCCCTTTGAACTCATCAATTTTAGTTTGATTTTACAGAAATATAAAAAACCCTCTTTAATTATTCCTATAATTCTAAAATAAATCGGTTAGTCGAACGACACATTATAATATTCTTATAAATAGTTTAGTTTCACCTTACTGGTTATGCTAAGCATATAAATAATTGAACCCTTTTAGAAAATATGTACAACTTACACACTCAAACCTGTTGAATTAAAACTTTTCAAGGGTAGGTACTCCTAAACGTGTTGGATTATTGAAATATTACACAAGAAGTTTTTTTTTCATACCAGAATTATACTAAAAATTCTTTCTCAAGTTCAGCTTTTATTTGTAGCACAAATTTACCAAATTCTTTGTATTAAATAACAAAAACCCACTGGTTTTTCTACCCTAACACTTAGTTTGATTTATGCTAAAATCTATTTTTAAATTAAGCGTTTTCGCCTTAAACTATTTTTGGGGTAGATAACACGTTGAAATTAATATAAAAATAATCATAATAACTTGAGTGGGATGTTTAGGAAAAATAAACATATAAATATGGCAAAAATAACACAAACTTCTATACTTCTGTCAAAAGTTTTGATTTAAAATTATAACACTTAAGTTCAGGTTTTCCGGTTTCCATAACAATAATATTTTTTTTTTTTAAATACTATTCTATTAATAGTATAAACATGTTTTCGTTAATAACTTTTAGGAGATAAATTTAAAGAATTTTATGTTAATGTGTGAGTGCGAATTTTTATACCCTACACCACTACAATGGAGAGGGTATTATGTGTTTGTGCTGATGTTTGTAACACCCAAAAACTAGAACTAGATCTGAACCAGAACTGAACTAGAATTGAACTAGAACTGAACTAGACCTGAACTAGAACAGAACTAGAACTGAACTAGAACAGAACTAGAACCGAACTAGAACTGAACTAGAACTGAACTAGAACTGAACTAGAACTGAACTAGAACTGAACTAGAACTGAACTAGAACTGAACTAGAACTGAACTATAACTGAACTAGAACTGAACTAGAACTGAACTAGAACTGAACTAGAAAATAAATTGAATTCTTTAATATTTGAAAAATGATTCACATTTTTAACATACTGACTGATGTAGGGTATCATATGGTTGACCATGCCCGACAATACATTCATAGTTGGTTTATATTGTAAAAGTTTTCAATTACATTTGTATGTGTTTTCTTAGAAATTTCGTTTAAATTAATATATTTGTATACATAAAGGAAATATAAGCAGAAAAGTCTATTTACAATTTTGTCATTTTTAATAATGAATAAAAAATTATTAATATTTTAGAGAATTAATATTGAATTTATGATATACATAAATACATATCAATTGAATTGAATTCCAGATGTTTATATCAGTCAAAAACTGAGTTAGCTATATTTGCTTCTTTTCCAGCCCTAGTGCAGAAATTACTTTTTTTGTATAATATCAAATCTGTGTACATATTTGGTAAATGAGTTTCTCATTACTGCTTTGATGTTTTTTTTCTTTCCTTTTTAAATTTATATTTTTCTTTGTTATTATATAAAAAGAAAGCACATAACCTAAAGGTCACACACAGCCGCACATCATTAGTTATGAAATATGTGAAAAGTAACAGGAAAATAAAGAAAACAAGATTGAAATGGAGGTTAGAAACAAACTTTTAAAGTGCTACTACTGTTTAAAAGTTAAAGAAATTTTAATTGGTATAAAAACCAAAATCAGGTGTACATAGGTATCTTTAGTTTAAAAAATATACTGACAAATTTCTTGTTATATATATGCTGAGGATTAAAATATATCCTTTGTGTACATTTGCTTTCTTTTTGTATTCCTTTTAAAAACATGTGATCCAACTCTTAATATTGTGGTAAATGTTGTTATAACATGAAATGTTCACAATTACATATTTCCTTATTATGCTTCTGTTTAATCATTAGAACAAAAAAAAAATTTTCTAACAATTACAAATACCTGTATTATTTAGTATTTCTGCTTTATAATTGAAAAAAAATAAAATACCTAATAACATATCGTTACGTAAAATGCAAAATAGTGTTAAAAAACTGAAATACCAAAAGCAAAACGTCCTACACTTCCTAACCCTTAAGATGTGACAAAATCGTAATATTTTATAGGGACAAGAATCCAAATTACGTCATTAGTAGGATTGAGGGAGCCTTGAATACTAGCTCATTTTACAAGCCCAGCAAAGGGAGCAAAGGGGAGGTTTAGGCAGACTAGAGGTATTAGTCTGCCTAAACTATAATTAACCCAAGACCAAGTGGCACACAGTGCAGAATTCCCAGTTAGTGGAGAGATTTCAGAGGCATGAACAAAAACTTCCAGAAGACATGTTAAGCATCAAATCAAAATTAAATTTCAAAAGTGCTTGTTCATGGACATACAAAGCAAGCAAAGAGAGAGGATAGCAATACCTCTAGTCTACCTAAATTATAAACTGATGGAAGAAAAAGTATCCGCAGTCTTTCTTAGGAATGATTTAATCTAAGACCAAGTGGTAGAGAGGTTTCAGAGCCATTAACAAAAACTTTCAGAAGAATAGTTTAGCATCAAATCGATATAAAATTCCAAAAGTGCTTGTTCATGGACATATAAATAAATGAGTCGAAGTGCTTTAAGTAAAATTCCTGTCGGGGGTCTTTTTCAATCACTAGGAACTTTCTTTGTGCTTCTTAAATGACGGTGGCAATTAACGTATATGAAAATTCTGTTCAGGTATACATGCACTTTGCTCAAGTACTTGAGCTATCTAATATCCGACCATTGCTGCTCGGTGCTTAATATTTCTATTTACTTACTATTACGCAGATGGGTTGATCTCTATTGAGTCCACAACAGCGCTTTTTGACAAAACCGGTAGACCAAAGAATCCATCTAATAAGCCAAAGACTTATGTATAATTACAGAGAACACACATTGATAAATATGGTATAAACTGAGTTTTTCCTGAACATACCTGGACAAGAAAGGAAAATTCAATGGTATCATTTGTGTATGATACCTTGCATTCATCACCTTTCTACAAAGCACACTTAACATTTCTGCGATATACTTATAAAGAACATCATGCGATATTCTTATTCTAGGCATACGAACGGACAAGACCCCTATACCCTTTCATTCATCCTGTTTTATATACATATAACACCAGCATCGAACTTATATCTAAATATAGACTTTAACGTGTACTAGTTTAAACCACTACATGGGTTCCAAAGGAACCTCAACCAACTGACCATCCAGGACAAAGTCATGCAGGAAATTGGCCATCAGTAGTATTACATTATGTGGTTATTTAGTTCTACTCCATGTCAAATCTTTTCAATGAATTTTCGAGGAGTAAATCGACATCATAAGTTTATAGCCCCGGAAGACTAGACTAGACAAAAACTTACTTGATCATATACTTGACCGACCGGCCCCTTTTGGTCACATTTTCCACTCGCTTTCGGTCAAATTTCGAATTAACTGAGTTCGTTTAAAATGCAGTTTAAAATACTTAAAGTCTTATCAAAAGCAAAAGTAATACTTTAATGCCCTTAAAATTACTTGTGTTTGAATTAAATTAGAGTTATTTCTATTTTAAGAAGGGGGACCATAGACCACTTTTTTTAACGTGCTCGAAATAAAACCACAATTTATATTATTAATATTTTTCTTGGTTAGGAAACTTAGATAAGTTGGCCGTAGTTTTATCTGTTTCAATTTGTCCTATGTCATAGTAATGTACATATTTTTTTAAATTTTCCACACTCACCAAAAACGACGAATCCGCCTCACTGCCGGGTGATGGGGCAGATTTTTCATTAGTAAAATAAAACAAAAAATATAAAATTTAAAACTTATTTTGCTGACTTATATTTTAATTTATTAAACAAAGTATATATTAAACCAGATATTTATTATTTTATTCGCATAACCTAATAAAAAAATGAACAACATTTTGTTTTACATCACACCTTGTATTTTGTGAATGTTCCCCAGGGGTAGTTCGAATTATAATATCTAAAAAACATTTATAGCTTTTTATTCACATTATACAGGCGCGGATCCACGAGGGAAAAAGAAAATTAAACTCAAATCTCACGTTCCTCCGGGCATGTTTCCATGATGAGTATCACATCATAGTGTATTGAAATCCCGGTTTAAAGAGGTGCTACTAATACCTCTAGTCTAGCGGGACTATAAACTGATGTTTACAATTCAATCTTTGGCCTTGGATGAATTGAAAAGAGGTCTAACCAGAGCACCACATAATCTGGTACTGGTCAGTTGATTGAGGTTCCATCGGTTCCATCTGTGTTTTAAACCCAAGCTTGGTTAAAAGACTGTTACTTGGTGGAATATAATTTTCAAGATACATTTCTGTTATCTTTCCTAGATGCTGGAACGGTACATGACAGTGGTTAAATAAAATGTTGGATTTCAGCAGATAATGCAAAGATATGGTATTGGGTCTACTATGATTCTATAGAGATAATAGAGTAACTGATGGTTTTGACGGATGTAGTTGGTGTAACGATGTAACGAAACAACAGTGTCATAGTATTGTGGTTGGGCGACATTATGTCGGGCTAGATTGAGCTTCCTCATGACACCTGTCTTTCCAAACAAAATCTGATAATGTGATAAAATCGTTTACTCGGTTTTCTAGTTATTCGGGTTTGGTAGATATGCCCCTATAGCGATTTAACACCCTCCTCCCTACTGCTATAACATGATATAGTTATTCTCCTAAATTTAGAATTTTTTCGCAATAAAAATACGCAGTGTATTCTTTATATAAAAGTTTTATATGAAATTCTTTTAATTTGGCAAGTAAGTAGAATTTTAATGTTTACAAATTTCGTTTTATAACTTATGGCAAACTTTAACAAAATGTGGCAATTTTCTATTTAAATAAATATAAAGTTTCATAAAAAAATACAACAAATTTACAATAATGTTGAAAAAGTTAATAAATGCCTGTTAGTAAACGAAATTCGCTAAAAGTAAAACTGCATTGTTTTGTAAAAACTTTCTTATAACGCAATTGCGTCAATACCACTAAAACTATGTTGGCAACGAAAGAAATCTTTAAGAAATTTTTAAATTTTATTAAGATTTAAAAGTTAGTTTGATTTTAATTTTAAAACTTTGCAATTCACCAAAACTTCTACTCAAACAAAAGTGTTATTTAGCAAATAACTGTAGGTTTTGTTAAAGTTAATTGTTTTTCGAACAATGTCTATCTTAATCTGTTAAATGTGACTTTTTGCTAAAAAAAAAATTATTTAAATCTTTTCATGTGACTTGATTGTTAAGTCTATTGCTTGTGTATTAAATTTAAAAAAAATTAAAACAATTTATCTTTTAAATCTTTTCTTATTTATGATGATGACATTTTTCATGTTCATTTCACAATTGGCTTAAATTGAAGAAGTTTGTAAAATTAAATGATTGTATATATATATTTTTTTGTGTGTTTAGCAATATGCCAGAAATTTATTGAGTGTATAAATTTGATATGAATTTATTTGCGTATTGTATAATATTTAAATTGAGTGAAACAAATTTTAAAAAAAAAAATGTTATTTTTTATTCTGGGAACATTAATAAATTTTTGTAATTTTATGGCAGTGAAGGTAATATGAATATTTTAGCAGATAATATAAGGAGAGATTTTTAATTTTAACAAATAGACATACAAAATATAATTCACATCATAATTGAAAAAATTATTAATACAAATTTGGTACTTGATGAAATCTTTGATGATTAGAGCGATAAAAATCGTAGGATAGTAGGGGACTATACGCCACTTTTTTCTTTTATGTTTTCGAAAAGCTATTATATCTTATGAGTCACTATTATTGACATTTTATCACCAAACAATATATTTTTTTCTATTACAAAAGCTAAAAATGTTAGCACAAAAAGTAAGTGCAATATTTTCACAGCCCTCTAAAAAACGATCACGTCTGCCGAACCCCCCCCATTATATGTAAAGTTAATCTTTCAAACTTTCAGGGATGCTAGATAACAGATAAACGAACACAAAATGTGTGATAAAATCGATTCCTCTATTTTTAAGTTATTCGGTATTGGCAGATGTGCCCCTATGGCATATGATCCCCCTTCAATTCCATATATTATAAAGGTAAACTTATGATTTTGCGAGTAAATAAAAACTAATTAATTTTTTTTTATTTTATATTATACTAGCAAAACTTGTGGCTCTTGCAACCTAAATCAATATAAGTATATTTCTATATTCAGTTACACGCCTCCTATTGCTAGTCCGCCAATTTATTACTCAAATGTTCACGTGTATGTTAAATTTGTTCACTCATTATTTTTTGTATATACGAATTTTTGTATTAAATTAATATGAGAGGTGTCAAGACCCCCTTATGAATGTCTTCCCATTTACCTACAAAGGTTCACTTATATGACAAATTTATTTTCTATCAAATTTCAAGATTTTAGCCTTAATAGCTTTCTAGATAAACTAAGTTTTGTATGTAATTATTATGTGTCACGCCCCCTATGAATTATCCGTAAGGTAATTTGTTCATTAAATTAATAAGGGTAGTGCCACGACCTCCGCTGAAAAATTGAGCGGACCTAATATGGGAAGAGCCACGCCCATGTTGTATCCAAATGTGAATGTCAAAGTTGTCCACTCCTAAAAGAGAACACTAGATGTTGTCCTTTCAGATATACAATTATATTGAACTTTAAAACATATAAATAAACATGGTCGATCATGAGCGAAGAATTAGTTGGATGGGCAAAAAGAGCAGCTCATTAAAACACTGGGCCATAAGAGAAAACTGTGCCTATTTTCTGTAGAGATACTAGAAGGTTTTTTATAATTATGAGTTGGTGATACGGTTGTATGAAGGTATATGAAATAACGACCGATGTCAACCAATTTCAATTTGATCATATTTTCTTCAAAATTGTGACTTGTAGTTGTGCGCACAAACGTTAAATGAACGCAAAGACAGACGGACAGACGGATGGACGGACAGAAGTAAAAAATTAATCGGCTATAAAAGTGACTTTAAGTCTTTAAAATGGATGCAGCATCAATATTTAAGTGTTATAAACATCAGTAAAAGACTATAGTGATGTAGGGTATAATGATTGACCATCACATAGTCTTAACATCTGAACCTAGAACAACTAAATTTTTAAAGTACATCGATTCATTTTTGAACTGAAAATGCAAATTGTTAAAGGCAAAATAGGGTAAATTCGGTTTATGGTACTTTTTCGAAATTTGTATACTTTAAGGTTGATGAATCTTTGAGTGTTATAAACACTTATTACTGCCTAAACTATAGTGGTATAGGGTATAATAATTGACTATTACACAGAATAAATAGCTGAACCCAAAATCATTATGTTTTAATAGTACATCAAAAATACTAATTGTTGGGAGAGAAATATGCCAAATTCGGTTTCTGGTACTTTTTTCGAAATTTGTTTGAAACGAGGTAAAAAGTAAGAATGGGAATTTTAATATTGCTCAACTTAAGTTAGTTTTACTGAACGGAGTATGATTTTTTAATGTTTTTTGAATAAGTCTCAAAATCCAACATAATCCAATTTTTTACAATTGTTTTTATAAAAGTGCTCTTTAAATTGTGTAAACATCTGCCTTAGAAGCTGAGATATCATCTGTTAAAACTGATGGACGTACAGACATCATTAAATCGTATGAATAGGGTATAAATACCTATACGTATAATACAAACACGATATCTCAAAAGAACGATGTGATGGAGAAAATTTGAGGAGTATTTATTTTTCAGAAATGAAAAACGTAGTTTAAGGGTTTTGACATTTTTCAAATTTTGTCGGCCTGTGTAATCTTATAGTAGAAATAGATGGTAAAATGTCCTAGCAAATATATAATCCCACTAAACAATTTTTGCTGAAATCATTCCGACAGTTTGTACATATTATAAAAACCGTTTCCATATTTTAAAAACAATTCTCTTCAGATTATGTTCAGATTTCTCGAAAATTCGACTATACATATATACTTGGACAGCTTTACATCAATCAAGGCTCTTAACTCCAACGTCATTAAGTTGGAATGTCTTCTCAATTGCATTCAAACGTTGGCACAACTGCCACAACATCACGTTGAGTTGATATGAGTTCCAGGACATAAGGGCATCCGTTGAAATGAAATATCTGATGAATGCACAAGGGTCGTCCCTGGACTTAACACTTGTGCAAAAGGATATTCAAGCTTCCTTGACGACCCTACTGATAGATGAATGGGCTCTGAGTGAGATGGAAGTCAGGTGGTCAAATATCACCACTTGTATTATATCGAGACTGTTCTGGCCCACTCTGAGAACAGATAGGACTAGGACTCTCATATCTCTTGATAAGAACTCGAATAGGCTTCTAACTGTTATAATTACTGGGCACTGTATGATTGGACATATGTCAGAACATATGGGCTACCCAAAAATAACTATTGTAGAAGCTGCTTAGACGAAGAGGAAGTGGAATCGGTACAACACCTTCTATGCGACTGTCCAGCGTTACAAGAGCGCATACTACTATATCTGGGTAGAGCTCTTTTCCATGATCTGGATTATGTCAGAGATGCGTTACTGATAAACATGATTGGTTTTATTAAAAGCACCGCCTGGTTAACATGGAGAACGAATGAACCAAGTAGTCAACGAAATTAGGGAGGGTAACCATTTTTTCATTGCTAGGGAATGGTAATAATAAGGGTATCACAATGGACTATAAGGCCTCCGAGTGAACTCGCTTGCTAGCGAACAACCCACGTAACCTAACCGTGTCCAGATTTATCGGATATATGCCAATATGCAATGTCTCATAAATGAAATGAAATTCCCTTTCGACAATGTGGAGACAAGTCTGATGTTAATCGTTTACACAAAAGTCTAATAAACAGTTTGGCGATTATAACGTAAAAGTATATGAATTATTTCAGAAAGTTTCTGACATCAGACATGTTTGTAAGAATTGTTTACTGGGTTAGTACTGTTGGATGATGGTTCGTTATTTTGAGGCTGTAACCTTTTCAATAGTTGTCATATTGTAACTTAGCACTTAATTGTAGTGGTGATACACTAAAGGGTTCATTATATTCGTTATGTCCGATTAAAACTAAATTGTTAATATTTAAAACGTTTCTTAAAAAAGATGTATTTTAAAGAAATTTTATTAAAATCCTTTATTTAATCTTTAACACAGTGTAAATGATAAAATATCATTAAAAAATTTTATTTTTAACACTTCATTATTTTAAAAAACCTACAACAAAACATTCAAGGTTTCAAAACAAAACTAGATTGAATAAAAAAAAAATAATATCTATGAAAAGAAAAAAAAAATAGTAAAAAAGCAATATGTCTGCTCTCTTGTATTAAACTGCCAAATAATAGACATAAAAAAGGGATATAAAATTGTAGAAAAGCAGTAGAATTGTATGCTTAACATGGATGTATTATAGTCATTACGGATCACTTGATGATTGTGTCATAAAAATAAAAACGTGGTGTCTGGATTTTATGGTTGTTTCTTGTTTTGGTTTTACTTTTTTTATTTTATTGTTATCTAGAATTTTGTTAGTAGTTATACATGAGTGCATTTTCAAATAAAATTAAACTGATATATTATATAAAAAAATAATAATGTGGTAATATTAGTTACATATGTGTGGTAAATTATTAAAAAGAAATTAAAAAATATTTTTTTAAATACTATTAAATACTACCTAATTACTTACTTAAAAATATATTGTTAACTTAAAAATTGCTTTAAGAAAATTTAATGCAATAAATACGTGTCTCTCTGTTTCATTGTGCACAACTTGACGTATGAGTTATTTTATGAAATACAAAAATCATATATAACACTCATACGCTCCAGTTTCTGCAATAAATTTCAGCTAATTAAATGACACTGAAGTTGTGTTTTTCACTTCGTTCGTTTAATGTAAGTTCTTGTTTCTTTATGACGTGCATTTAAGTAGTTAATAGAAGAGTTACATAATACATTTATTAAATTTAAAGATTATATTTCTTGGCACGTTTGCTTAGTTAAAAGCAGGAGCTTATTGCTAATAATAAACTCGTAATAAACTAGTTTTTTTTAATAAACATATAAGAATCTTTATTATACCCTACACCACTATAGTGGGGAGGGTATTATACGTTTGTGCTGATGTTTGTAACATACAAAAATATTCGTCCAATACCCCCCTTAAAGTATACCGATCGATTCAGAATCATTTTTTGAGTCGATGAAGACATGTCCGTCCGTCCGTCTGTCCGGCTGGCTGTCCATGTAAACCTTGTGCGCAGGCCGCAATTTTCAAGATAATTTGATGAAATTAGGACCAAGCATGTTTTTTGGCACAGGGACGAAGCCTATTGAAAATGGTTGAAATCGGTCCATTATTTCACCTAGCCCCCATACAACCGTACCTCCCGATTTGAACTTTTTATGCTATAATTACGTCAAATATTCTGATATCTCTCTAAAAATTGGCACAAATAAGTTTTATATAAGTATAAATGATACTGCAGATTTTGTATCGCAATGAAACTCAACAAAACTAACTGTTATTTAGAAATATATCCTTTTCCCAAATTTACCGAGGATCGGCCCATATTTGACCTATATAAAGCCTTATTTAGAAATTTTAGATTTTTTATCAATAAATGGCTTAAATATTTTGGAATTATGGTAATATTCAACAGTTTCTTTACAAAAAATAAAAATTTTATAAAAGTAAAAATTGTAAAAATATACTCATGGTGTAGGGTATCATATGGTCGGCCATGCCCGACTATACTTTCCTGCTTGTTTTTTAATCTTTTTGAGATAAATTAGTTCTTGGCAATAATTTCTCTAGATGATTTATGGCTTGAGTTTTATTTAGATAATATAGACAATTTTCCTTCGAAATATTTCTGTAGGATGTTTTCTTTAGAAACGTTTCTCTAGAGACAGTTTTCTTTATAAAGGCTTCCCAAAAATATATATTTTCTTTTGTTCCTATGACTGTAGATAAACTAGTTGGCATTTTAAATTAATTCGATTATATTTGTTTGTGACACAGCTTTGAAATAGTCCATATCAAGTCTTAGTGTCCTTTGTGCAGCTCTTAAAAGTATTTTGTTTCTTTTTTTGGTTGGTTGTTCAGGCTGCAATTGATGCAAAGGAGGTTTATGATACTTGTAAGTATATAAAGAAGAACAGAAGAAAAAAAGGAGGAAATTGTGGTAAGAGGCAGTAGTAAAGAGCCAATAATTGAAGTGGTTGAAAGTAGGGACTGAGAAATGTAGATTAAGATAGAAAAAAGTGATTAAAACATAAGGTGAAACTCGGAAAGGCTACCAGTCCTTGCTGTTGGAGTTTATTTCGTCAAACCAACAGCAAAGCTTAATGAAGACATTTAGGTAATCCATTCTAGTCGCAGATAACTCTGAAGTATCCTCCAGAAATCGATATTAGGACAGCGACAAAGAAAATGTTTAATTGATTCTTCATCTTTACAGCTTCTACAATAATCATTGTAATGTAATGCAAGACTGTTTGTATGATTACCAAATTTACATTGTAGTGCTGAATTTAAATTGGCATTGCCCCAGAAGATTGTCCATGCGCTCGTTAACTGGCATTGTTTGAATACAGGTTGTCTAATTTTTTCAACATATCTGATATAGTTTACAGAGTCTTTTGTGATACTCCCGTCAGAGTACCACAGAAATTTTCTTTGTCCAAGTAGGACAATTGTGATCCTGTTTTTGCTAGGTTGTCAGCGATACAATTGCTAGTACGAAGTTTAAATATCTCGCCATCCTATTTAAGGATTAACTAATAGATGTCATGTAGAGTATATACCTGTCAGAGACTTGATTGCAGCTTGACTGTCGATAAAGATTTGAAAATCTCTGTTCGATATCTTATGATACAAGGACCAGTTTTCCGTTATTTTTATGGCTGATATTTCCGCACTATCGGAATGCTATTTTAATGGCCAACCAATCTGTAATACATTTAATCAGCGTGAATATGGATTGCGTGGAAATTATCCCATTTTGTCGAAGTTGATTATTTACTTTGTCTGTCTTTGTGAACATTTCTGAGAAAAGAAATAAAGGAGAGAAAGTAAATAAAGGAGAGAAAATAAATTAGTTAAGAAAAAAAAAATAAAAGAATATGTCACGAGTATGTCTGATTCTTCAGCCAGAGGAAATTAATTGAGCATTCGTTAGTAACTTCGTCCTGTGTCCTAGGAACCAAATCTATTTGACAGATTGTTATCTAAGTTGAAATACAGATTATTTGGGATCACTAGTATTGGGATTTTCTTCGATACGTAAGCAAGTGGAATAAAAATATTTTTTTCCTTTTTGCACATTCGATGCAAAATACGAATTCCTTCGTATTCTGTAATTCAAACCAGTTCAACAGAGCGTAATCTATGTTGTGGCACAGAGCAATTGCTTTCATAAACACTTTTTTATATTATCACGTTTGTGGAAAGTACTCTGAGAAATGCTTTACTCTTTGCATAAATGTCGACGAATTTTAGTTCTCCAATATTTCTTGCTTCTTATGTATGAAGTAAATTTCAACAAGAAAATCAGTGGCAGTTCCATGGAGCTCAAAATACCTAGCTCATAGAAAAAGTAATCATTGCAGTTATTAAACCAATCATTGAGAACTAAGATCTTGTTGTAAAGGAGCTCTAACATTTTTCTTGGCGTTCGAACATGTATCCTATCTCTATCCCAAACTTTTTTTTAAATAAGAGATGAATTTGTGCATTCGACTTTCTGCATCCAATTTCACGACATATTAGAGTTTGTAATATGATAAATTAACTTACAAAATAGAACTTTAAATCGGCCTTATTTTAATATGGTGATGATATTTATATAATTAAATTTATAATATTAATTTTAATGAAACGGATGATATTAATTGACAAGACTTTATTTTAGTGGTCACAAAGATCCTCTGTGATAAGTTGCGCATACACTCAACCATGTAGGAAAATCACTAAATAAATCAAAGAGAGGGCAGTGACGACCTTTCACCATGTATATCCTTTGCTTTTTGCTAGAATAACACAGTCTAACACATCGTTACACCAACTCGATCCGTCAAATTTATCAGATACTACATTCTCTCTATAGAATGTAAGTAGAAATCAGAAAAATATCAGAAAACTCCACCTTGTAGGTATACAAAGTGGAGTTTTCTTCCCATTATTATCTCAAATCCAACATTTTATTAATCAGCAGTCATGCTTTGTAATTCGTAAAGCTCCAGCATCTCAACAACAGAAATGTATCACGGATATCATAGTTACCATGTATATGTCTTTTAACCAAGCATCCTTTTCCCGCGATTTGGGTTTCAACCACAGTCGCTACTTAGATCCCGAAGGAACTTCAACCAACTGACCAGGCAGGACATAATCCTGCGGGAAACTGGCCTCCATAGTCTCCCCCGGGGTCATATTACCTTGGCGATACCATTCAATTTTCCTTCCTTGTCCAGATATGTTCACAGTTTACTCTGTTCATATCAGAATTACCTCAGAGTATCATTGTGAGTAAGAACAATGTCCACAGCTTATTGATGGATCGTACTTCGGTCTACCGGTTTCGTCTCTAGGTGCCGAATCAACAGAGGCCATCCAATGGCCAAGAGATTAGATAGCTCGAGTACTCCAGCAAAGTACTCATGCATGGACCGGTCAGAACCAATGTACAAAAAAATGCCACCTGCGTTCTTCATAGAAGAATAAAGGGGCGATGGTAGACCATTCTCAAGTCTACCCAGTGGATGAAAAAAAGATAAGGACGTCAAGGCAGGTGCTTACGTTAAAACTCTCGACATTCCTGGCCCCCGTAGTACTAGACTATGTGGTGCACTGATTACACCTTTTTCAATTTATGCAAGGACTATCTACCCCCGGATTCCAATACACCATAATGTGACACTCATCAAGGAAACATGCTCGGGGGCGAGGCAAGTTACAATTTAATTTAAATGCTTTGTTATGAAAACTAAATCAAATTTTGTTTCTGTAACAGTTGTAGTCTATTATATGGTCGGCCTCGCTCGCCTATAATTTCTTAGTGCTTTATTTTCTGTTTATCTGAAAATATACATTTGATATTGTTCGTAAAAAGTAACTGCCTTATTTTTATACCCTACACCACTTTAGTGGGGAGGATATATTAGGTTTGTGCTGATGTTTGAAACGCACAATAATATTGGTCCTATATACCAATCGGCTTAAGATCATTTTCTGAGTCGATTAAGCCAGAATTACTGGCCGCAATTTTGAAGATAATTGAATGTTCCAGGAACGAACCCTATTGAAAATGGTTAAGATTGGTCCATTATTTCACCTAGGCCCCATACAACTGTACTCCCGAATAGGGCTTGTAAACATTGTAATCAAACTACAGGTCGCAATTTTGGAAACAATTCAATAATTATAGGGCCTCATGTGACCCTAGCCCCTCTAAAAAGCCTCCATCAAAATTTTACTTAAATATCCGCAGTTTT
Source organism: Lucilia cuprina (assembly GCF_022045245.1). Lineage (NCBI taxonomy): Eukaryota > Metazoa > Arthropoda > Insecta > Diptera > Calliphoridae > Lucilia > Lucilia cuprina. The sequence continues at coordinate 82,936,729 of NC_060952.1, forward strand.
ATTAAACAGTAAATGGCTTTAGTATATCTGAGGCAAGGTACAATTCAACATAAATGCTTTATTATGAAAACTAAATCACATTTTATTAGTATACAGGTGTAGGGTATTATATGGTCGGCCTCGCCCGACTATAACTTCTTACTTGTTGTTTGTCTCTTTATTCTGACTTTTTTTGGACTTTGAATATAACTATAACCTAATCAGTAAAGATTTTCAATTAAAATCTCTTTAAATTTTAACTTAATATATATATCCAAAAGTGCATTAATATATGACTGTCTCATTTATCATCAATATTTTCAGCTATAATTTTCAATTACTTTGAGTATAATCTAGATATAATGCATTAAATTTTTCCGCTAAAATTTCCTCTTTACCACTTTCATAATTAAACATGCATTGCATACAAATTCAATTGACTTGTATGACATTTTGTTTATTTAAAAAGACACGTAAACAGACAGACGGACAGTCTAAAGTGCATTAACGTGTTACTAGATTAAATATTTTAAAAAGTTTAATATTTCAAATTCTTAAAACTGTTAACCTTGTTTGGCTGCTAGTTTTTAAACAAATTTTCATTTTCATAGACAAAATGTTAAGACTTTATAGTGAAAACATCACATAACCTTTAGACTTTCGATAAAATTGTCAAATAATAGATAGTGAAATATCTTTCTAAGAAACCATATTTATAATTAAAATTGCCAGGAAATGTCACTAGAGAAGAAAACAAATGTTCGAAATAAAGATGAACAACAATGCTTGAAAGAAAAATATAAACATTATAAATTAATTAATTAATATATATTTTTAAAAAAAAACACGAGTTAATAGCTTTGTATTTAATTAATTAAATAAAGCAAATTAATTGCTTATTTGTTGTAGTCATTATAGATTTAAAAGGTCAATACAATTCTGTTTAAAAACAACGCCTCAGTAAATTGGTAATTTAGTTTAATGGTTTCCTTGCTTTTTTCTGTGGGAATTAGGGAATGACGTGGTAGTACCAAAAAATCAGAAAATTTCGATTTTTCAATTTATACTTTGTCAATAAACACAGTTTAACATATATTGTCGTGTCGAAGTTAAAAAAAAAATATTATAATATAAAACAACTTAGTCGCTTAAACTATAAACAGAAATAATTTAAATAGGTTTTAAAAAGAGATAAGTTTTCAAAAAATGGTGTCTAGCAGACACCATGTCAGTAAAATTGTTATAAAAAATCCACGTCGTTTCCAGAGGGTTAAGTAATTTTTAAATAATTTGCACTTTAACATAAGTCCTTTATATCGTATTGCCTCAATTCTATTTGCTTAAATCATTAAGCAAAATTTTTTTTATTTGGTAAATTACTTAAAAACTATTATTTTAGTCAATATCCCCTACTTTAGTAGGGAAGGTTTGACTGTCGAGAGTTTTAAAGTGAGCATCTGCCTTGACGGCCTTATCTCACGGTGGTCTTTTTCATCCACTGTATAGGCTTGAGAATGGTCTACCATCGCCCCTTTATTCTTCAATGAAGAACTCAGGTGCAATTTTTGTGCATTGGCTTCGAACGGGCCATACACAAGTAATTTGCTGGAGTAATCGAGCTATCTAATATCTGACCATTGGATGGCCTCTGTTGATTCGGCAACAGCACCTATAGACGTAGAGACCTGGGGACCGAAGTACGATCCATCAATAAGCCGTGGTCATTGTTCTAACTCACAGGGACACATTGTGATAATTCTAATATGAACAGAGTATACTCTGAACATATATGGAGTGTCATATGTATACCTTTCATCTATCATCATTCAACCCAGCACAAATCTCATTCATACGACACATTCATAAGAGAAAAACATGCGACACATTCATTAGGTAGACGGGTGGGGTAAGGCCCGCTGAACCTCACATTCATCCCGTACCATATACAATTAATACCAACTCATTTCCAACGCTTAGTTGCACAGTCACTCCATTTGTTGTTTTCGGCCACAGCACCGAACTTATCCCGAAATATTGACTATTATCATGCATCAGTCTTTTAACCGCCACTTACTCTCCCCCCAAATTTGGGTTTAAACTACAGACACTACGTGGATTCCGAAGGAACCTCAACCAACTGACCAGCCAGGAGATAGTCCTGCGGGCAACTGGCCACCAGCAGGACTGGTCTGACCTCTGACAATCTATGCAAGGACTAAGCCAAGCAGTGGACTGTAGGACATGATATTCTATGATACTAGAGAAGAAACCTATAGTTAACAACGATCCATTATTTAATCAAGTCCCATACAACTGAACATGCCGAATAAAGCTTTGAAGTTCATAATTATGTTTAATATACTCGTATCTCGACAAAAAGCGGCAAAACCAAGTTCTATACTAACCCTCATGATGTATTTAATTATAGGACCTCATTTGACCCAAGCCTCTTTAAAAAGTCACCTTCAAAATTTCCCTTAAATGTTCACAATTTTGTTTAACAATAAATTGCTTAAGTATATCTATAAGCCAATTTTGCTTAATTACTAAAACTAAATCACATTTTATTATTAGAACAGGTGTATGGTACTATATGGTCGGCCTTTTCTAACTATAATTTTTTACTTGTTTTAGTTCGTATTTTCGTTAAGCGTCCCGTATTTAAGATATTAAAATTTCTCCAAAAATTATATATTTTCAAATACTTTTACTTATATTCGTCTTTTTCCCTCCTTATATAATCAAAGGAAGTAGGTATCATAAAATCCTTCTTCAACTTTAAGTACTTTTAGTGTATTAAAGTTTAGCAAGTACTAGTAGATTTCTCATAGAAACCACTTTTACTTTAAAAGTGAATCGTTTTAAAAGTATAAATACATTTTACTTAAATGTTAGAGAAGTTATAATCAAATATATGTACTATATATTAGGGTGATGCTATATGTAAAGAGAACACATAAAGTAGGTTAATCGTTTATCTAAATATATAAAAATTTGGAAATTATTTATGGATCTATATGATCAAAAATTTCTTGATTTGTTTTTGGCAAAAAATTTCCATAAATTCACTTTTTATAGAAAATTTTCCATAAATTTTTTCTAATAAAAAAATTATAATTATTTGCTTTTTTTAATAAATTTTCTTAAAAAAAAAATTTATAATTATTTGCTTTTTATATAAGAAATTTTTTACAAATTTTCATTTTTATAGAAAATCTTCAATAAATTTTCTTTTTTATAGCAAATTTTAGAATATTTTCAAATAATTTTCTTCTTTTAAATTTTTTTATAGAAAAGTTTCGATATTTTTTTTATAGAAAAATTTTCTGAAATTTTCTTTTTTCATTTAAGATTATCGGCGATGAATATTTTTTATAGAAAGTTTTTCCAAAATTTTAATTTTTTATACACATTTTCTTCTTTATAAATAATTTCTAATAATTTTCCTTTTTATAGAATCTTTTTGCAAATATTTATTTTCTAAAAAATTTTCTTTTTTACAGCAAATTTTCCATTCATTTTCTTCTTTATAAAAGAAATACACCTAGGCCTATACTAGGCCTTTTGTGCGCTCCGTAACCAGTGTCTCAGGTGGTAATCGAACCCACTATCTCCGGTCTATCAGACTAAAACACTAACCACTAGCCTACTGGAGGCCACACTAACCTACCGGAGGCCACTTACACTAATCTTATAGAAAATTTTCGTAAATTTCCTCCTTTTAAAGAATCTTCAACAAATTTTCTTCTTTATAGAAAATTTCTGTAAATTATCTTTTTTATAAAAAAAAATTTTTGATAAATTTTCTTCTTCATTTAAGAAACTCTTAAATGAAATTTTTTATAGAAAATTTTCGTTAAATTATTTTTTGTCCGATAACTTGTCTGTTCTATAAAATATTTTGAATAATATTTTCTTTTTTAGCAAATTTACCATCAACTATCGTCTCTATGTATACTACTGTATAAAATATTCTAAAATCTATGATTTCTTGTATTTATGTTGTTGTGGTTTCTCTCTTGAAGGCTCTTTCCTTTATGTTGTCACCCATTTATATTCCTAGTTTATTTGTGTAGTTTTTTGTTGTTGTCATACTTATGACAACTACTGTGAGTGGGTGTGACAAAACGATTACGACATCTACTATGACAACCGTGACAACACAACAACATCAACAGCAGTTATTGTACAAGGTCTCGTCAACTTGACATTTAGTTGTAATACTTTTAGTATTTAAACGTTTCATTTTATATCTTTCGTTATCAGAGCAACAACAGTAACAACAACAGTAACACCAACAACTTTACTTTTAATGTCATACTTTAAAGTTGAAGTGCCTTATGCAAAAATGTTGTACTTGAAGATGGAAATGGTATCTCGTATAGATAAAATGTTTATTAAACTTTAGTTAATTTTAATAAACGTTTTTGAATTGGGCTATTAAGTAAAGTAAAAGTATCAAAAAATAAAAAAAAAAAATTTAAGTGATTTGATCTCTTTTGTAGATAGAGAAAAGATCTTTATGCTGATAATAGAGATTTCATTTGAAAAAGTTTATCGTTAAGTGTTTAATGTTGAAAACTAAGATGATACTTGTGTGCAGAGTGATTGGGCATTAAGTTTCATTAATTTTGGTAATTAAATTAATGAAAATGCTGATAAGAGAATAAAGGAAGTAAAAAAGTAAATTAGTGTTTTTTTCACTTAAGGTGTAATAGATATTATATTATATTATATTAAATATTTAGATACACATCAATATAGAGATAGAAACGTCAAATCGAGGCAAATCTGAATTATCCTTCATTGTCAATTATAAACTTTATATTGTTGGATAGGCAGACAGCCAGACATACAGACAGATAGATCGATATATAGATAGATAGATAGATAGATAGATAGATAGATAGATAGATAGATAGATAGATAGATAGATAGATAGATAGATAGATAGATAGATAGATAGATCAATGGTTTGGCTTTATAAAGAAATGTTCAACTTAAATCCGTTGTCAGGGGAATACATTTGTTCGGTTGTTTGTGTGTAGTCTATAATACAGATTCACAATTTCATAGAGATAAGATTTAAGTCTTCGTCGTATGCGGATCAAATTGGTTGACTCTGCTTGATTTTGAGCACAGTGTGTAGTGGCGGGTTTAATATGTATAGTTTTATAAAACTGAATAAAAAAATCGATTTTCTACCAGGAAACCATGTTGTTATTGGATTACTTGAACTACAAATTCAATTTATATCTAGGAACTTAGCCCTTCTCTATAAATTCGATTTTTTCAATAAAATCTCGATCTTTTGATAAAAAGTCGGACAGGAAAAAAATTATTTTCCAAAATAAATGACGATTTTCACAAAAAATATTATATATAAAAAATTTATATTAAAAAATTATCTTACTAAAATCGATTTATCCTTAAAAACTTCAATTTTACTAAAATACATTTTTTTACTAAAAACGATCTTTATTAAAATTTGATATTTCACTAAACCTAGGTTTTACACTAAACACGGAATTTTTGCTACAAATTGGATTAAACTCAATCTTTTACTAAAACCTGGTATATTTTTAAAAATTAAAATTTTCATTAAAAACTAATTTTTTTCAATAAAAACCTGCATATATCATTATAAATCCTTTAAAGCTAACAAAATTAAAATAACTGAGCAAAGAAGATATCGGGGGCCATTGGGAAAATCTTTCATTTCTAATTGTAATCTAAAACTTTCTCTTCAAAATTAGTTTTCCTCTAGACGAATTGAATATAATTGAGTACAAACTAGATCCTTTATTAGGTTCAAAATCGAAAGAAAAATATTAATTTGTAATCAAAACTCTTTCAGCAGAATTTCGATTATGATCGAAATTTTCGAAATTCAATTTTGTCGCAAATCCGCTTTACTGTAACAAAAACGCAAGGCATATGTAAGAAATAGTTCATTGAATTTGAAATTAAATTGAATCGTAATCGTAATCGAGTTACTATGTATAACAAATGTAATTAATTTACAAATTCATAGACTTCTTTTGAAAAACAACTGACGACTGTTGTGTAATATAATTTTAAAATAATGTTCAAACTGATAACAAGTCGTGTGTGTATGGCAAAAAAAATGAAATAACTCGACAATAGGATGTACAAAATGTTATATTTACTCAGACAAAAAAATAAATGGAGGGATTTTTTATTACCATTTATAATTCGACTGAAAGTACAGTGTGTTGATTATTTTCAAATAGAAACAATGACGTATGCCAAATCAAAGTGTGGTTTTTTGTTTCAGATAGATCTAAAGCGATGTGGTATGTTTTTTAGTCTTAAGACATTTTGAACACATACATATAAAATGTTAAAACAAATTTAAATTGCTGTTGTTTAGATCAGTGCAAAATTTATCAAAATTTATCTAAAAATGATATATATTCAAAGGAAGATATTTTTATAGTTCCTCCTATTTATGATGTTCTCTATATTGATGTTCCAAGTCAATGTTTTTACACATTTACAGATTTTCCAGTTCTATTCACTGGTTTATCATAAAAGATCAAATCAATATCGCTATTGAATAAAAACTTTCTCACTCATTTAGTTATAGTCTTGCTTTATACATATACATTAGGATTTAACCGAAGTTTGGTTCTATCACTATGTAATCGATTTTTCTAAAATCATTCTCAAACAAATTTCCATGAGTTAATTCATGGAAATAAAGTGGACGATATTGTCGCCTAAACATTCGTTAAAAACGAAGCTGAGGACAATATAATCTATGTAGTCTTTGAGGACTATATAGCCGACTTTTTTACTGTAATTGCGTGAACGACAAACTGAGCGACATTGTCTCTCATTAAGTCATCCACGAATTTCGCGACACTTGTTCAAAAAAGTCGTTGACGATTTGTTCTGGCTGTTCTACATTTTTCTTACAGGACTTTACATTGTCGTGTACACATCGTTGAAGATGTCTTAAAAACATTTCCAACTGGGTTTTTATTAGTACTATATACATTTTTGGATGCTACTTTTGAAAGGGGATAAACCGCTGCCCCTATCCTTGACTTATCTCCTTATATAGTTTGTTAGTTTGTTAGTTTGTTAGTTTGTTAGTTTGTTAGTTTGTTAGTTTGTTAGTTTGTTAGTTTGTTAGTTAGTTGGTTAGTTAGTTAGTTAGTTAGTTAGTAAGGCCGCAGAAACTTTAGATACTATAGTTTATTTGATCACAAGCTTCCCTTTTCCCATCCTTTCAGGTGTATTTATTTAGTGAATTTTATATTTATACATATGTATGCAACACACAGACATTAATTTGTTTAGACATATTCCATTTATTATGTTTAGTTGATATCCTGCCAATAATAATAATGTGGTCATTTGTTTGGTATAAAAAGCCATTAACAAAACATTATTTATACAATAAAAGCAAAAGCAGACCGACAGGAAAAGTATTTATAATTCAATTAAATTAAATAGACACATTTGTTTTTTAAATTTATTACAAAAATAAAAAGGTTTTCACATGTTGCCGAAGGACAGATGCATAAGTAACGCAATCGAAAGAGATAGCTAGTAACCCGTAAAAGGAATGTTCCCCTCAATTATGAACATCATACATACGTTCATGTAAGATTTTGTTTCATGAAGGCAAACTTATATATTATTTATGGACCAATCTTCATAAAATTTAGTACATATTTTTTTATCGTAAAACTGTATGGCCACACGTAAAAATGTTTATCAAAATTTGTTTATATGTTACTTATGATTCCTCAGTTTCAATGATTTCTGCTAAGATTCAGATTTAAAGTAATTTTCTGAAGAGGACTTCATAAAATTTGGTAGACAGATTTTGTCTCATTTAAAACTTAGTTGTGTCGAATTTTATCGTCATTTTAACAGACAAATACGTGGACAGACATGGCTAGATCAGCTTGATGTTAATAAGGGTCTACTAAAATATTTCAATGTGTTACAAATGGAATTACAAAATCAATATATCTACCATCTTTTCTTGATATTGGAAACAAGTTTTAGTTTTGGGTTTTCAATAATGGACACAAAAAAATATTTAAGTGGAATTTTATCCGATAACTTTATAATTCTATTAAATATGTGAGTTTTAGTGATTTCCGAAAGTGAACTTTATATGTATCGGAGCTACAACCAATAATGGACCGATCCGGAAAAATTTTAATAGAATTTTGTATACACAAAACATATTCAAGCCAAATTTCATTCCGTTAGGTGTTTTTCGGAACTAAACTTAACATGGGAGCTATGATCAATTGTGATCCAAAACATATCTTGGTAGTTTTACGGATTGAACCGATTTTGCTAATTTTTAAAACCATATTTTACACAGACAGAGAGGCGGATATAGCTAAAACGACTCAGATTTTCACAAGGAGCAAGAATATATATAACTTGTTGGATCTAAGATGAATACTTCTTTGTGTTACACATAGAGCGACAATCTTATATATACCTTTTATCACCACCGATAGATAGTTAGACCAGCACTTAGGGGATGACCACTACTTATGCATTTTGTTGGAACTAGAAAAATTGTGTGTGAAGGAGGATTGAGGGAGTAGTGTTTGTTTTGATTTAAATCTTCTTGTATCGAAAGTGGCAGGGAATACCTCTGTAGGAAGTTAATTCCACATACGAACAGTGCGGCTGAAGAAAGAATTTTCCCTGTAATGTGTTGTGCGATCAACTGGCCAATCTAACACAAATGGGCGTATTCTTGATGAAAGACGTGTGATACGCAAGCATGTACGGGTATCGGGAACAAGTTCCTTAATTTCAAAGGAACACATTCCATTGTAGTATCGACAGAACATTGAAATGCTTCCCACGTTGCGACGGTGCTACAGTAAATCAATAGAGTTGGTTACTCTACTGTCACTGTTAAGTACCTTCGTCCTCTCATGTACGCGGTCGAGTAGCTCCAAAATAGACTTCAAAGCTCCGGCCCATACATCAGAGTTGTATTACATTTTCAGTCGTATATAAGTGGTGCAAAAAGTAAGAAGATTCAAAAAATTAGCGGACACCGCACTGAATTTTCATGCCCAAGACATCAAGAGTTTATGTGTTAAAAAACAACATTGAGTCTTCCGGGCGTTAGTTAGGTAGTTAGTTAGTTAGTTAGTTAGTTAGTTAGTTTCACTATTCCTTAAAACTGTTAGTGCTTTAACTGTTTTGTAATGAGCTCTCAATGCATTTGATTTGATTTTTTTTAGATTTCAATAAAATCTATAAAATGTATTATTAAAGAAAGAAAAAACTTGCTTTGAAAGCATTTTTTCCATTATTGTGGTTCAAAATCGAAAAAAGGAGTATGATGGATAGATTTGTGACAATCTTGTATGTGTGTTAGTGTATTTATTTTTATATTTAACATGTTTTCGTATTTAGATGCATTATTAACGGATGTAGCTACAACAAATGTCTTGCATGCATAAAAGTCTGTTGTGAAGTTTGCAACATTACATGTATATTTAAGATATCAAAAAACTATAAATCAAATTTAAAAGGAGTTGTAGTTCTTTCTGCCTTAACAAAAAGGTAATCGAGCGAAAGAAATATTTAGGTTCTTAAGATGTTTTCTTTCTAATTTATGTTGTGTTAGTTAAAAGAAGAAGATAATGAACAATATAAGTAAGAGATAAATATATGTATACCTTTGCTTGCGATCTAGTGAAGCTATTATTTTTCACATTCTAATAAAATTTATATGATATTGTCTCAGAAATAGGTATTATATGTCCATACAAACTAATAATACCCTGCCCTTTATGATAGTGCAGGATATAAAAATGAAAATTGTCATTTTCTTTCACACATGCAAACATGTATGCGCACATGCATGAGATTTTGGTTGCATGTACACAGTTGACATTGATCAATGAGCCATTGAACATTAATAATTTTCTTTTGCTGCTAGTGTCAATTCTATATAAAATTTTTCTATATATAAATACCATCAAACCTTCTTTTCTGTTGAACTTTGTAAATCATATGCTTTAAAAATTGATAAAGATTTTTTCTCACAAAAAAGAAAATAAAATTTTCTACATTATATAATATTCCTTTAATGTTTTTTTATCTCCTTGTGCATAAACTGGTTAACATTATGACCATGTATATAATCGGTTTATAAATGTGGTAAGAAAACTTGTATTTATTTTGTACAGTTTTTTTGGTATCACAAAACTTTTGGGAAAAGTTTATTTCATAACTTTTATATAATACATACTACTTATTTATATGTATTGGCTATAAGTGTATGTTATATATACATATATTTTTGTGTGGTTATTGTGTAATACTTAAGAGAATTGTAATCACCAGAGTGTGAAATATAATCGTTTTTTTATTTAGTAGGAAAATTTTAAAATAATTTTGTTTCAAACTCTAGTGAGTTTTTTGTTTGGCTATGATTGTAAAATTTTATTGTTATATAAAAAAAAATATATAATAAAATTTAAGCATATTTTGCATATGGAAATATAACGCTTCACATATGTTTGATAAATAAAGGAATAATAAAGTTGAATATCTGTTACGCTTAGGGCATAATAATAAAGCTTCTTTTCAAGGATGAAATTAGAAAAATATCTCATTAAAAATTCTGATGAACTTAGTTGCTTTGTAAGGTATGTATATGTAAATGTGTTTATGAGGTAAATTTGATACAAAATTAAGATTACAAATATATATATATTCAAAATTTGTGAGCAACGCGTAAAAAAAAAAACAAATTTTGTCATTGTGTACCATTAAAAATCGATGGTATTCTAGTTTCAAGATTTTTATTTATAAATTTCAAAAACATAAAAAAACCAACTGAGAAACAAAACAGTATCCTCAAGTCCGCAAGGACTAGAACAACTCTAGAACAGAACTAGAAGAACTCTAAAATATAAATAGAACAGAACTTAATCAGATTTAGAACCGAACATGAACAGAACTAGAACAAAACTAGAACGGAACTAGGATAGAACTAGAAGAGAACTAGAACAGAACTAGAGCAGAACTAGAACAGCACTAGACCAAAACTAGAACAGAACTAGAACAGATCTAGAACAGAACTAGAACAGAACTAGAACAGAACTAGAACAGAACTAGAACAGAACTAGAACAGAACTAGAACAGAACTAGAACAGAACAGAACTAGAACAGAACTAGAACTAGAACAGAACTAGAACAGAACTAGAACAGAACTAGAACAGAACAGAACTAGAACAGAACTAGAACTAGAACAGAACTAGAACAGAACTAGAACAGAACTAGAACAGAACAGAACTAGAACAGAACTAGAACAGAACTCGAACAGAACTAGAACAGAACTAGAACAGGACAGAACAAAACTAGAACTAGAACAGTTCTAAAATAAAACTAAAACAGAACTAGAATAGAACTAGAACAGAACTAGAACAGAACTTGAACAGAACTTGAACAGAACTGGAATATAACTAGAACAGATACCGAATATCCTAATGGGTGTTAAATATTCTAATCTTTATATCTGTTATACTTTAGGAGATATAGAGTTATTAAATTTACCGCTTTTTACATCCTAAGTGGATCTAAACGTACATGAAATGGTAAGATTTTCTATCATTCAGAAGAGCGAATCTTTCACATAAATATATATATGTATTGAGGTAGAAATACATATTAAAAACAAGTATGAATGTATAGTCGGGCGTAGCCGACCATATGATACCCTACACCAGTCAGTATGTATGTTAAAAATGGGGGTTATTTAAAAAAAAAGCATTTGGTTTGTTTTTTAACTTTATTTCGGAATATTTTTACTTTTTTTTTGGCAAAAAAAGAGATTTTTTAAGAGGGTTAAAAGGACAGTAGGGCAAAATATGGCTCTATCCTTAAAAATGTTGGTAGGGGGAGTTAAGTCTTCTTCAATATTATTTATGTAGAATTTAAAAGAGTTATTAGTGTTTATAAGTGAATTTTGACCTTTAAGTCATTTTCTGAAGGGGAGTTTGTATGGGGGATAGGGTCAAATGAAGCCCGATCATTACAAAAATCGGTAATGTCATTTAAAGTTCTATAAAACTAAGTTTTGTCTACTTTTGTTAACATAATAGATCATTTAAATTAATTATAAGCCAAAAGGCCCTATTTGGGGGGTACGGTTGTATGGGGGCTAGTCGAAATAATGGACCGATTTTAACCATTTTCAATAGGCTTCGTCTTTGGGCCAGAAGAAGCGTGTGTGCCAAATTTCATCCAATTATCTTGACAATTGCGACCTGTACCTTGCGCACAAGGTTTACATGGACAGTCAGCCAGCCAGCCAGACGGACGGACATAGCTTAATCGACTCAGAAAATGGTTCTAAGCCGATTGGTATACCTTAAGGTGGGTATAGGATGAATATTGTTGTATGTTACAAACATCAGCACAAACACAATATGCCCTCCCCACTAAAGTGTTGTAGGGTATAACAAAATATAGTTATTCTCTGAAATTTGTTAGCTTGTGTTATCGTATATCAGATTTTATAAAAACATATTAATTATTATTGTTATGTGATTATATTTTCCCATTTTGTAGATAATGTGAAAAATTTCTTACACTCAAATGAAAACGAATTCAAGGATATTTAATCCTCAAACCTATTAAATTGATCAATATCTATTTTGGCTCGACATTAAGTCTCTAGCGATTCGTGCTCTTAGTAATGATGTTTTATGTACGTATTGTGTCTTTTTGTACTCTATACAGTAAATTACGTCTGTCTATTCCCCACCCTCGTCTTACAATCTTTATATTCAAAACGTGATGATATTTGTAGTATTTTTTTCTTTATTAGAAGGAATTTATATACATATATACCCAGCAAAAAATTTGACTTTCTTATTTAATTAGAAATTACCATATAATCGTAATTACATAGAAGTGGTCTAATAACGCCATCTTAATAATAATGTGTTAAATAATTACTTTCTAATTCATCTCCATAAATAAATAAATGTTGTGTACGTTCTTTTTCCATACTACTTTCTAGTGTTTATTAATACTTGCTAGCGATTGTGGTAAGTGCTTACCTCCAAGTACAGTAATGTTTGAAAATAATGACTTTAATTCTTACTTTGTAATGAAAGTTTTTCCTGGATAACCAAATGTGTTGGTCTTCACATTAGCACATTAGTTCTTTGCAAATAGCAATAGTTGTGTAAATATTTGTATTATGAAAACGTAATAAGAAGTTAAAGTAATAATTATAATATTAATGTGTTAAATGTCAATTTATCGGTGATTAGATAAATAAGAAGATAAAATAATTAAAATATTTTTTTTTTTTTTGTTAGCACATTGTCATTAATAGAATTTGAAGAAAATTATGATGAGGATAATAATTCTTGGCATTTTTAATATAATTACATAAATACCATTTTTCCACTAGCTCTTTCGTTTAAGTTCCTAGTTACTTTCTTATTTTTGCCTTAAAATTCATTTTGTTACTTTTCTAGCAATCGATAAACACTCTGTGCATAAAGCAAATGACTTCTTAGTATATTTTAATTATGTTTTGCTGTTTTTTATCTTGTTTTCGTACACATTGTATTTGTACTTAGAATGAAACTTTTAACAAAATACTATAATGGCTACTCAATGTGTAGGTATTTTCCACTAATACAAAAATACATAGTACAGTTAAGGAGCAAAATATACAAATAACACGTGGCAAATAGAATGTTAAAATAACAGCTATAACATTTCACAATATTAAAAGATTTTACTTTCCGTTTTTACTAATTTAAAATACTCTTTTTAAATTAAGTATTACAAATTTAAATGAACTTAACTGCACTTCTCAAATTCTCCGTATACTAGATCAGTTCTACTGGTCTACTAGAACAGATCTAGAACTTTTCAAAATTTTGTTTTATTTATTTTAGGTACAAAAATTCAACTCAAATCCTGTCAAAACGTTAAAAATTCTTAGGCTCCAGTGTTAATTTGTTTATTTATATATAACTGAAAACAATAAGTTATAATCAGAATGGAATAGATAGGTAATTCATGTAATATAAGTGCTCGACTGCAGAGTATTAGCACATTCGATAAAATAATTGTTGCCTGCATTGTAAACACAGTTTGGAAATGTTGAGCAGCTTTCTAGTAGCTACATTACATGTGAATCTGAAAGAACCGGAACAAAAACCAGAACAGAAACAGAACAGAACAGAACCAGAATCGAACAAGAACAGAATCAGAACAGAACAAAAAAAAAACCAGAACAGAACCAGAATAGAACCAGAACAGAACCAAAACAGAACCAGAATAGAACCAGAATAAAACCAGAATAGAACCAGAACAGAACTAGAACAGAACTAGAACAGAACAGAACTAGAACAGAACAGAACTAGAACAGAACTAGAACAGAACTAGAACAGAACTAGAACAGAACTAGAACAGAACTAGAACAGAACTAGAACAGAACTAGAACAGAACTAGAACAGAACTAGAACAGAACTAGAACAGAACTAGAACAGAACTAGAACAGAACTAGAACAGAACTAGAACAGAACTAGAACAGAACTAGAACAGATCTTGAACAGATCTTGAACACACCTACATAGTACCAATTATAGGTTATACAATTAAAATGTGTTAATTGGATATTACACAAATATTTCGTCACTTTCAGAAAAAAATAGTTTTACTTAAAATTTAATACCACATTGATTTTTATTTGTTTTTAGCAATAAAACCAAAAACAGGAAAAAAATTAAAAAAATGCGTCTGAAAAAATTTATGAAAAATTACTTTAGGCATTTTATTTAAAGTACACACGTAAACGTATAAGTGTTATTTATCGGACATACAAAAGTATAAATAAAAACCACTTATACGCCTGGGAGTTTTTTAGTAGCGTCGGTATTTATTTCAATATATTTAATTTTTTTGTTTTGAACAGAGAAATACAAGATGAATGTCCTTGACTTTTAAAATTTACAATGATGCAATTTCGATCCATTTAAGTGTCAGTTGAATTGATGTTTACACAGTTCCGCTGCGCAACAATAATTTGCATTGTTATTTAAACTCTATTGGCCGTATTGATGTTAAATGGCTGAATAAAATGTAGAGCAATTGGAATCAAAGTGTTTGATTATTCAATATAGTTGGTTGCTGAAAAAAAATTTGTAAGTAAATTCAAATGATTAAAAATCTATTTTTTCTGTGCAATTCGAATGCATTATAAATGATTTCATTGAAAGCTCAAGGAAAATAGCATTTTCTTAAAGCACTTAAAGCATTATAAAGCTTTAATTACTAGAGAAAGAAAAGAGTTTAAGCGCTATTGAACATAAGTGTTTTGCTGAAAATCTAATTTTTGTCTTTCATTTATTACTTTATTTTAAAAACAATTACAAATTTAATTATATACTTTATGAAACGCATAAAGAAAAAACCTTCCCCTTTGGCCTTTTTATATTTAATTATTATATGTATATCATCCCATAATAAATATTCATATCCTCAAACAATTATACAGAGTCAAAACAAATCTTCAAAAAACCAACAAATATTTTGCCGTCATAAAATATAGAACAACATTTGTTTACCCTTTGACTTTCGTTGTTGCAATTTTGTTGTTATTACGAAAGTGTTAGGTTTCACCTTAATTAAATAAATTAAATTAAATTAAATAAATTTCTTTGGGGTTTATGTTGCAAAGCAAACACATTGAGCACTTTCCACATCACATGCAAATAACATTTATTTAAGATTAAGATACAAGTTATGGTAGAAATACCTCTGCACAAAAAAATAGCAATACTATGTGGATCTCAAGCAATTAAGAACGTAAAAGTGCTTGAGATTACTATATAATGTTCTAGTTCTGTTCTAGTTCTGTTCTGTTCTGTTCTGTTCTGTTCTGTTCTGTTCTGTTCTAGTTCTGTTCTAGTTCTGTTCTAGTTCTGTTCTAGTTCTGTTCTA
>NC_060952.1:82952809-82963862 GCF_022045245.1 Lucilia cuprina
TATAGTCTAGTCTATAGTCTAGTCTATAGTCTAGTCTATAGTCTAGTCTATAGTCTATTCTATAATCTAGTCTATAGTCTTGTATATAGTTTAGTCTATGGTCTAGTCTATAGTCTAGTCTATAGTCTAGTCTATAGTCTAGTCTATAGTCTAGTATATAGTCTAGTATATAATCTAGTCTACAGTCTAGTCTATAGTCTAGTCTATAATCTAGTCTATAGTGTAGTCTATAGACTAGTCTATAGTCTAGTGTATAGTCTAGTCTTTAGTCTAGATTATAGTCTAGTCTATAGTCTAGTCTATAGTCGTGTCTATGGTTAGGTCTATAGTCTATTTCACTGCCATGCTAATAAATCCACATGAATTCGAAATTTTATATTCACAAACACTTGCTGTCTATCTCATACACATGCATACATACATATATATGTATATGTAGCTACATCACTTTTTATCTGTTTGTGTTGTTAGGTTAAAAATAAAAGTGTTGATTTGTTAAGTATTTTCAGTGCGAATGTATGTTCATGTACATATGTATCCTTAAGCGTATGTGTAATATGTATGTGAAATAACATTTACATTTGAATTTTTGATTTCTATACTTTTGCACTTATTTTTGTAAATTTGTTGCTGTTGTTGTTGCCGTTTTATTGTTTGTTATATTCTTAAGTCATTTTAGGTGTCGGGTGTTTATTTGTTGCCTAAAGTTGTTTTCTTAAGGAGTTTTTCTTGTTTTGTTACGAGTATTTACAGATGAAAACACTTTAACACATGTTGCATTAAGTTTTTTTCTCAAAATATATATCTGTATGTAAATTTAACACTTAAGTGAAGTGAGTAGTTGAGAAGTTAAGAGAATTTTTATAAATTACATACGTATTTGTATGTTTAATTCTAATATGTTAGTATTTGGGTACTCACAACACTTGTGTCTTTTTTAAATTAAAAAACAAATAGTAAACAAAATCTGATACTTTTCTTTAAATGTGATTTTAAAACTGGTTTATAATGTTTCATTTTACTTCATGGAAAGTAAGGAGAGCGCAGAATTTTTTAAAGATTATTGAAGAAAATTTAAATTCTAAAAATAGAGAATTTTGCTAAAAAACAAAGTTTTCTCTAAGAACAAATAATTATAGAAACTTTTTATAAAAATGGATAGTTTATTCTATAAACCAACAATTTTATAAAAAAATTTTCCAACTATTCAAAATTTACAAATGTTTTAAAAGACTTTTCGAGTTACAACTGTACATAAATATTATCTCCTTTCATCTCACAAACAAATAACTGTTTAGATTTATATGAATATATTTCCTTAACATTCCATATTTCCCAACAATAACAAATTGTGAGAGTAACAAAATTTTAAATACTTAATATAACAAGTGACTTAAGAGATTAAAAATAAATTTTAAAGTTTAATTTTCAAATCAAAGACAGATACATAAATATTAGAAAGAAAGACGTATCTCTTGCATTGTGTCAGTCGGAGTGTAAATAGTTGTAAAATTAAGATATTGTTTTCAGTTTTTTGTTTTGTTAAACAATACTTCTGTTTATGTTGAAAACAGAGATCATAATGTCTTGTGTCAAAAACTTTCTATTCCAGGTAATTATTCAAATAGTTCAGTTCGTTTTGAAATGAGCTTGATGGTAAATAAAATCTGCTGCTGTAACAAAACTTTTGCTTAACATTAACAACAGTTACTGATGTACAATTTGCAGTTAAACTTTTGTTTTCATTATCTCAACTAAATAATATGTAGCTCGCTCTTGAATAAGTTATAAATTAATTGTAAAGAGAAGAACAACTTCATTAAATGTTTGTTTTAATTGTAATTACTGCAATTAGTTAAAAATCCTAGGGGCTGAATACATTTATAAAATGTTTTCATCAGGAAACGTGCCAATTACATGTTTGTTTGCTGCAGGTTTCATCATAAAACATAACTTTCATTACAATAAAATTTCATTTGAATTTTCTTATTGTTCTGTAGCATACTTCCCTAACAAAAGACAACTTTCAGTTACAGTTCTGAGTATTTTTAAACTACAACTTTTCTAAAGTATTTTTTTTAAACTGAAAATTTTAGATACACAGCCATCAACTACAAACAAACAACAACACAGTTATATACATTTAACAACAAATTATTTTAAATTTTCTCGGCAGGTGAATAAATTAAAATCAGTAAAATGTCAAAATTTTTAACTCACTTCTCTAAAAAATCGGCGGACTAACAGTGACTATATCAATATCTAGACTATAGACTAGACTATAGACTAGACTATAGACTAGACTATAGACTAGACTATAGACTAGACTATAGACTAGACTATAGACTAGACTATAGACTAGACTATAGACTAGACTATAGACTAGACTATAGACTAGAATATAGACTAGACTATAGACTAGTCTTTTCCGTTTTATTTCTTTATTTTAGTTGCACCCTTTTATTTAATTTTTTAATATGAAATAAATTTAATACTTATACACAATGGGAATTCTGTTATTAAAATTTTACACTTGTTTCAATTGAAATTTAATGTCATTAACATTTGGTGTTTTTGTTATTCACAACAAAAGCATAAATAATTAAATTATACTTTAATAAATATAGAGTATTTTTATAAAAATTAAAGTTAATTACGTTGACTACTTTTTAAGCTTCTTAATTAGCCCTTCAAGTGGGTTTTTTAGTGTTAATGATATGTGTGGTGCTAAGTTATTTTTAGAAAAAATATTGATTTTTATAAATATTCATTTATATGCTCATTAATGTTTGTAAGTTAATTAGCTGAAGTGACATTGCATGAGAAAGTTGTAACAGTTTAATTAAGGTCCAGATTAGTTAAGGTTATATAAGAGTAAAATTATGTTTTATAATTGAAAAAAAAAGAATTAATTCAATGAAATTATATTAAAGAAATTCAATATTTTTTAAATAATACCAGTTTTAATTTTGCCCCTGCTTGCCTATAAACACTATAAAATTTTTCAACTTATACAATCAAGATTAAAACCTGTTTACATATGTACGTAAAAATATTTTATAAGGTACTTTATCACTGATTTTTAATTTTTCTTTGCTTCCACTGTCTTTGAACATGTTAAATACAAATTTACTTTTAAGTAGTACATTGGTACGTATGAGTTTTACAAAAAAATACACAAAATGTAAAACTCATTATTATTCATACGTCTGGTTGGTCATATTTATGTAACTGTTTGTTGTTTTTTCATAAAGTAAAGTACATTTCATACATGTATGTATTTCTGACTTTTCAGAAGAGTGAACATTTAATATTTCTTTAGGTTCTTTATTGTCTTACCTGAGTTTTAATTTATAGTCTTAAATGTATTATTTACTTTTGTTTTATGTGTTTTTTTTTCTGAATTACTTTTTATAGTTGGATTTGTATATTTTGGATAATGAATAAAATGTTGTTATACTTGTTGTTATACCTGTAGACAGAATATATTTGGTATTTTTAAGAAATGAAAGTACTTTTACTGAATGAGAATAGATTTTGTACCTTTTGGTTTCTTTACCCTTTTATTATTTAATAGGTCCGAATTTTTTGCAAAATACCACGCAACTTTTCTTTATATATAAACGACATGTATTTCATCTTTCTTATTTCTTTCATAGTTTGGAGAACACTCCCTAAAAAAACGAATTTTCAAAAATCTCTCCTTAGATTTATTGTTGACTAGAATAACCCTGGGTGTTTTGCTTTTATATTATAATACAAATAGAAAAGTACCAAAATGTCTCCCATATAGAATATTATTCTTTAAGCACTGTTTAGTTTTTTAGTTTCTACATTAAAAAAGTATAATATGAAAAAACCATTAGAATGATGTAATAATGGAAAAAATATGTACCATTTTTTACCCATTTTGTCTAAGAATACACCTTATTCGAAAAATAAGTTCACAAAATAAAATATATGCTCTCAAGAAGTATCAAACAATTTAGCAAAATTTAATCTTAAAGTGGCCTTAGTACCCGAATTTTAAAATAATATAAAACAAGTAAGAAGTTATAGTCGGGCGAGGCCGATCATATAATACCCTACATCTGTATATGAATAAAATGTTTTTTAGTTTTTATAATAAAGCATTTAAGTTGAATTGTACCTTGCCTCAGATATACTAAAGCCATTTACTGTTTAATAAAACTGTAGATATTTAAGTAAAATTTTGATGAGGGTTTTTTAGAGGGGCTATGTTCAAATGAGGCCCTATAATTATAAAGTTCATCAGGGTCATCAAGACTAGTATAGAGATTGGTTTTGCAGCTTTTTGTCGAGATACGAGAATATTAAACATAATTATGAACTTAAAAGCCCTATTTGGCGGGTTCAGTTCTATGGGGCCTAGGTGAAATAATGAACTGATGTTAACTATTTTCAATAGGCTTCCTCTACAGTACCACAACAGATCATGTGTCAAATTTCATTGAATTATCTCTAAAATTGCGACTTGTAGTTTGACTATAATATTTACAAGCCCTATTCGGGAATATAGTTGTATGGGGGCTTGGTGAAATAATAGACCGATCTTAACCATTTTCAATAAGATTCATCCCTGGGACAATAGAAGATCATGACACAAATTTCATTCAATTATTACAAGGTTTACATGGACGGACGGACGGACAGACGGATGGACAGACGGACGGACATAGCTAAATTGGCTCAGAAAGTGATTCCAAGCCGATTGGTATACTCTAAGGTGGGTAAAGGAGCAATATTATTGTGCGTTACAAACATCAGCACAAACCTAATATATAAATGGCTTATTTTGTGTAAGTAAATGAGTTTGAATAAAATTAAATTTGACGTTTTTGCCCTTTTTGATACTTTTTCCCCCAATGAAGTAATTAGTCTGTATAATAGGTTAATCTAACACCAATCCATCAATAAACTAAAAGTATAGTTTTCCTTCCGTTAGACCCAAAAAGACTGAGGTGGAGGGTTCGATTCCCACCTGAGACACTGGTTAAGGAGCGCACAACAGTCCCGATAGAGGCCTAGGTGTATTTCTACGGATTTGATGTATGTATATACTATATACCTTTCGAACTAACTAACTATTAGTTAAAAAGTTATAAAGGCACAAAAATCACATTTGTTACACATTTTCAGCCTTTAAAAGTACGAATTTCGAAAAAGTACCAGATGCACAAACTTTTCTTGTATTATTAATATTGTATAAGTGCATCTATATAACCAAAAAGACATATACTATCAACATTTCAAGATTCTAGGATTAGCCGTTTAGGCAGTACGATGAGGAATCAGTCATTCAATAACGCTACTCTTTCATAAATATTAAATGATAAGCTAGTGCAGATCCTTATTGAATGAAAAAAGTGAAGGTACTTTCTAGAGCTATTTTTGATTGGTCTGTGAACAAGTTTGTGTACCTGCTAATACTATGGAATATGATCTTAATATAGGTATAATGCCTAGCCCGGTATATAGTTTAGTCTACCGACTAATCTGTTAACTAGAGAATGTGTCATACTTTTGATCTAGCCATAGACTAGTATTAAAGTATTGAAGCAGTATATGAAAAATATTTATTGAAAAAAACTGTAACAGGTTATATGAAAAATATTGACTAGCATAAGGACTATTTTAAGGACTTTTCTAATGACCAATCTATGTTCTATTGTCTACTATATTAAATAATCTATTATAGTCTTCACAATAATCTATGTACTAGCTTAGATATAGAGTAGTCTATAAATCATTTTCTTGTGCATTGATCAGTCACAGATTGCAGATTAGTTTATTGACAAGTCTATGAACTTGATTATATGAATAGTTTATTGGCTTGGCAAGACTATATTAACTAGTTTAGTTGATTTGTTCATGAATAACTTCATTAACTTATCTATTGAGTAGCACATGATTTGGCATATGATCTTCTATTATACCGCAGACGAAGCCTATTGAAAATGATTAACATCTGAACCCGCCAAATAAGGTTTTTAAGTTATTATGTTTAATATACTCGTATCTCGACAAAAAGCTGCAAAACCAAGTTCTATACTAGTCTTGATGACCCTGATGAACTTTATAATTATAGGGCCTCATTTGACCCTGGTCCTTCTAAAAAGCCCCCATCAAAATTTTACTTAAATATCCACAGTTTAATTGAATAGTAACAGGTGAAGGGTATTATATGGTCGGCCTCGCCCGACTATAACTTCTATCTTGTTTTATTTTATTTTATTTTATTTTATTTTATTTTATTTTATTTTATTTTATTTTATTTTATTTTATTTTATTTTATTTTATTTTATTTTGGCAATATGAAATAAAAATCTAGCGACTTATCTCATAGTGTGTATACTTAAGTATGTATTGTGTGTAACAGGAACTTCAGTCGTTGTCTATCGAAAGTATATCAAAAATTATAATATTTGTTTTACTTCAGCTATAAAGTTGTAATCAGTGCGCGGATTGTGTTATATACATAGTTATTCAACTAGTGCTTAAAACTCATATATTACAAGCAAATAAACTGCGTGTTTTCGCTTATTTGCATTACTAGCTGTACCCAGTGTGCTTTGCTACCCTATAGTTTCTAGACAAAACATTGCAAGTTTGAAAATTTTTCCAAATGCTATATAATGATTTTAATGTTACTTATAAAAAATGTGAATTTTATTGTACTCAATTTAATTAAAAGTCTGTCCATTTTTCTTTAAATATTCACGTGTATGACAAAGTTCTTCAAGTAAAAATTTATGTTTATAGCTTCTATTTTTCAAGTGATCACAGATTTTACTTGTTTTTGCCTTAAAAAAAATACAATTTTAGTATGAAATTAAATTTATCACAGATTTTGCATGTTTTTGCTGTATCTGTTTAGTTTTCGAGAAGAACGGACTTTATATTTTCACTTAAAATATGATTTTTTAGTTAGAAATATAAGTAATCACAGGCTTTAATGTCTTCACTACAAAAATACGATACGCTGTAACTCTTATTGTTTTCGAGATAAAAGGACTTTTGTGTTTTCACTCAAAATATAGATTTTTAGTAAAAAAAATGTATTACAGAATTCGCTAATTATTGCTGCATCTCGGTTTTTAGTAGAATATACAACTGATTACATATTTTGCTTGTTTTTGCTCGATTGAATTTATCGATTTTCACTCAAAAAAATGCGTTTTTATTATGAAATAAAAGTGATTTTGCTTGTTTTTGTGGTTTTTACTTAAAAAATGCGTTTTTATTATAATCCCAAATTTTTCTTATTTTTGCGGATCCCTCATAGTTTTTGAGAAAAACGTAATTTTATGTCTTCATTAAACAAATACAGCTTTTAGTAAGAAATAGATTTCGCCTGTTATTGTTTTTATGTTTTCACTCAAAAGATACGTTTTTAGTATAAATATCACGTATTTCGCTGGTTTTTTTATCTCTTATAATTTTAGACATTTTTATGTTTTATTATAGTTTTCGAGAAAAACAGACTTTTAAATGTTCTCTAAAAAAATATATTTTTTAATTGGCAATAAAACTGATCAAAGATTTTGTCCTTTTCTTTTTTGCTGTATAGTTTTCGAAAAAAAAAACAGAAAAATTGTATTAGTTCTAAAACTTGTTCTAGAA
The DNA here is from genome assembly GCF_022045245.1 of Lucilia cuprina. NCBI lineage: Eukaryota > Metazoa > Arthropoda > Insecta > Diptera > Calliphoridae > Lucilia > Lucilia cuprina. The sequence goes on from NC_060952.1 coordinate 82,960,454, forward strand.
CACATGATTTTAGCCTGTATTCGTTGTACATTGACGTTTAGACAAATCATGTTTTTTTTCGAAATTGGGAACTGGTTTTGAGGAAACATTATGGAGTCGACATTAAGTCTTTGAAACGGTTATTAAATCAATTTTTTTTTCGAAACTGTCAACTTCGGAACGAGTTCCAGGGAAGCTTTAGAAAATGTATGCTTTTAATTTAAAAATTAAAATAAAACGAAGTACTTCCAAAAGAATTAAATTTATCACATTTATCATGTACCAAATTTCATTCAATTATCTTCAAAATTGCGGCCTGTAGTTTGATTACAGACGGTCGGGCAGGCAGACAGACGGACAGACGGACGGGCAGACAGACAGACGGACGTATATAGCTAAATCGCCTCAGAAAATGATTCTGGGTCGATTAGTATACTTTAAGGTATAGGTATAGGACCAATATTATTGTGCGTTACAAACATCAGAACAAACCCAATATACCCTCCTCGCTAAAGTGGTGTGGGATATAAAAACCTTCCCTCCTATGACTGTCGAAATATCACTATTCTAGGTTTAACCGTTTGCATAAATCAGTCAGTCAGTCAGTCAGTAACGCTACTCTTTTATATATGTATATGTAGATTACGAGCATACAAACTACTCTACCATCAAATAAAAAATAAATCTATTTTAAGAGTTAAAAGAGACCGCTATCATAAAAATAGTAAATTGTAGTTGTAGTTTTCGAGAGGGTTTTATTTTATTTGTTTGTTATTTTCATTAACCTACATAGTATAGACAATAAAAAATAGAATTGTAAAAACCAAATATTTGCTGACGTCGTCATATAGGAGTTAATGTGAGTTACAAATGTTCATTTATTTTGCATATTTTCTTGTCAGAATGAAAAACAAGAGGAATATGTAATATGTCAATAGTTTAATAGGGAAATCTTTATTAAACTTTATCATTTAAAAGCCAAAAAGTGAAAATTCAAGAAAACTATGTAAAATAAAAAACATAACTGCCTTCAGCAGTTACAAAAATGTAAATTATCGTAAAAAAAAGTATAAAAATCTCAGCACGATATATGGAGGCATAAAAACAAGTGTAGCTTCAATTTGGTGGTTAAAATGTAAAATACATTTTAAAGTGGTAATAAGAGATTTACGAAGAAAATGTATAAACTTACAAAGTACTTTTATGTTTTTGCCTTAAAAAATACGCCACAAAATTGCTATAAAATAAAAAAGCAAAGTATTATATAAACAGCATATTAGTTCTTCTTTTATATGGAAAGTCAGCATCTGCTTTAATTTATAACATTTTTTATAAGAATAATGGCTGTTAAGGTAAGTTTGGTGTCTTGCACTATAAAAGAAAAATTTACTCATAAATTAGAATAAATTCAAGATGTTAAAAAGACACCAAAATAAAAATAACAAGTAAAGCATTAACACCTTGCTTTATGGAGAAAAAAATGAGAATGTATAGTCAGGTACGGCAGACCATATGATACACTACACAAGTGAGTATGTTTAAAATGTGGATTATAGAATTTCCGCCGGGTTACCAGGATCACGTCTAGCCTTGCACCTGGCGACACTTCCCCAAGAGACGAGCGTAAGCAGAAGCGCAGACACTGGATTCTCCTTTAGAATCTTCCGGTACACGTCTAGCATTTTCTGACGGATAGTCCCCCATTTTTCCTGGGAGAAGGCGCCGCCGCTATTGCTTCGATCAACAAAAGCTCTTACCTATTGACGCTGTTTTCTAAGTTTAGTCACCAGGTCATTCGGCATAGAAGAAAAGTTCTCCTCCTCGGATCGTTGTCGTTTAGGCTTCTCGGCAGCAACCATTTAGACTACCGAGGAGGCTTTTTGCCCACTCGAGAGATGCTTTCTCTTCGCTAGTTAAAACATCGTTTGATACCATGATTCTCAACAATACGCTCGGCAGCCCGCCGAAGAACAAAAGCCCTTCTGGAGGGTGGCACTTGGGAGACATTTTTGTCACCAGAAGGCAGGTATAAGGCTAATTAGTCAAGCATTGTGCAACCACTTGACTTGTCCGAACTCCATTAGCATTCCATTCACCACAGCCCAGCGTCGCCGCTGTGGGAATAAGGTCTCCGGATATCTTTTTGCATTTTTGGCCTACTGCCAGGACTAAAAACTGCGTTATCACTGGGAGCAACTAGACCATCAAGCTATCCAATCTGGAACAGACGCCTGATGGATTTCAGAACTGGCACACTTAAGTACTGGAATCCAAAGGATTCAAATTAATACTCAGTAGATTGCCCCGTCACAGTGATAGGAGAAGCAATCAATAGAGCATTCATAACGTACTTCTTAGTTTCGTGCTAGTCTCGTGAGCCGTCTGACAATAGTAACCTCTAGGGGCAGCCCGCAAAACTATCTCTTTCAGCATTGCCCATGAGATTAACTGTACTTAAGCCTTCACATCGCGACAAGATGACTACCCTTTGTGACTTATTCGACTCTGAAAGTGTTTCTGGTATACTTTAATATTGGCGTAGGACCACTATTTTTAGGAATTACAAAGATCAACACCAACTTATATTACCCTTTTCCTAACCATAGTGGTATATCATATAAAAACTGGCAGATACATGTTGTTAAAACATGAGTGTAGTTTTAACACAGCGTATGAGTGATTTGATTTATAACACCCATACGTCTGATTCGAGGAAAGTTGAATTATTATTATACAAAATATGCATATGTATAAATCTCAGGGATTTAGGTTTAATAAAAGCTTGACAAAATAGTTTAAAGAATTATTTACATAACGAAGCATATTTACTACTTAAGTAAAAATATTAGGATTTATATGGAATTTTTAAGGATTTTCTATGATTTATTTGAAATTTAATGAAATAGTTTACTTATTTTGAAATCACTTTATTTCTGATGGCACAAAACTTATTCATAAGCCCACAAGAAAATATGTATTTGGGAATTTATTAAATATTTATTGTAATGCTGAGAATAAACTGCAGACACTAAACGACAGAATAAACTACAGATTGAATTTCAGACAAAAATAACTAGATACTATAAAAAAGTCTTAAACTTGACTATACAATGGACTATACTGGAGAGAAGTAAGGAATATGGACTAGAACACAGACTAGAATTTAGTAAAAATTTTTCATACAAAATACAAAAATGAGGCAAAAGGAAAAAATTAGAAGAAAAAGCAAAATTTCCCCAAGATGGACAGGTTAAACATTAAAATATAATTTTTATATGGAAGAGGCAGCGAACTATCAACCAGACTATAGTATGGGCTATATACTGTTTGATAGATAGATAGATAGATAGATAGATAGATAGATAGATAGATAGATAGATAGATAGATAGATAGATAGATAGATAGATAGATAGATAGATAGATAGATAG
>NC_060952.1:82963962-82965624 GCF_022045245.1 Lucilia cuprina
CTAGACTATAGACTAGACTATAGACTAGACTATAGATTAGACTATAGATTAGACTATAGACTAGACTATAGACTAGACTATAGACTAGACTATAGATTAGACTATAGACTAGACTATAGACTAGACTATAGAATACACTATAGGCTAGACTAAAAACTGGAACACAGATTAGACTATAGAGTAGACTGTATTATAGGCTTGACTATGGGCTAAACTATCTACATTGTAATTTACAAACTATTACCTTTCTTATAAAGTGTTTATTTGTAGTACATTTTATTCTTAAACTTTTGTTTTCCTTGTTTTATTCTGTCGCAGTTTTCAAATTGCTTTTTTATATTCCACTGCAAACAATTCTTAAAACTTTACTTGTTCAGCATACTTAAGGGAAAAGTTCTACTTATTTAACTTTTCACTATCAAGTATTATAAAGACTTTGCAGCACTTTGCTTTATTGTAAGAACATTTTCAAGACAATTTGAATATGGAGGAAGAACAATTCGCATTTACCATATTTTTTTATATTATTATTTTATTCTATATCGATTGCTAACATTTTATTTGTTTATTGCTATTGTAAATGTTGTAAAAACTCAAATCCAACTTCTGAACATTTCAAATAGTAAACGTAATGTGTCAGATACAATAAGAGGAAATATTGGAAACTGTAGGTGTTAATATTTGAATGTAATGCTGCAGCACCTGATAAGTAATACTTGTTTTATAAAGAAGATTTAAAATACATTTGCAAAGTTTTGCAAAAAAACTTAAGGAATTCAAACTGTATTAAAGAAAATATTATAGAAAACTTTATGAATAACAGTAATTGTAATAGTAATAATAAAAACAATAATAATAAATTTTCGTATAATTGTATGTTGTAATCTTTAAGTATATTGCTTATACTTAAATATATTTTTTATATTTTTATTGTCAGTTAGGTTTAAGTTTGCAAGTTTCTATTTTATTTATTATAAAGTCATGTGTGATAAAGTACTAGATTTATATTTGTTTTGAACATTGTTAAAATATTGACAAGAGAAATCAACCTACTTAAGAAATTATTGCAAAGAAAACTGAAAACATAAAAATGTTTGTTTAGAATTTCAAAAGTAATTGTCTTTTTTTGGTTCTACAGTGAGAAGAGTTTATAAAGGTTTGTCATTCCGTTTGTAATTTCTATAATATATGGTAGCGGAGTCAATTAAGCCATGTCCGTCTGTCTGTTTGTCTGTCTCTCTGTCCCTGTATGTTTCGCAGATGTCTGCAAGATCTGAATCTTTAATAATTCTATTTCGAGAAGATCGCTTTTAAAAATCAGCAAAATCGGTCCATAAATTACCAAGATAAAATCGGGGACAACAGCTAAAATTTTTATTAAAAACTGAGCTTTTTTATTTATGCTCTGACAGAAGTTGCAAAAACACAAAAAATATATATTCATATAGTAAAATTCGTTATTGTTACTCTTATTTATAAAAGAATAGCGAGAGCTGAATCTATAAAAGGTGTTTTTTTAGAACTTTTTCGTTCTTTAAAAGGTACTTTTTGTATTTTATATAATACTAGCTATACCCAGTGTGCTTCGCTACCCTCATCGTAGTGGAATAAAATAAATATCATTATTGTAAATGTATATATATCTGCAATATCAATAATTCC
>NC_060952.1:82965724-82981321 GCF_022045245.1 Lucilia cuprina
CAAAAAATAAAAATTTTATAAAAGTAAAAATTGTAAAAATATACTCATGGTGTAGGGTATCATATGGTCGGCCATGCCCGACTATACTTTCCTACTTGTTTTCATTTAATTCCTTCGCTTATATTTTTATTATTAAATTAATAATCCTATTCAGATACTTGCCTTACTCTCCTGGTCAGTCTAGCAAATAGTGAAACTTTAAAGAATTGGAAGCATATGATGGCTTAAAACTCGATAATATTTATCGTCAAAATTAATTTTTATTTTTCAACAATGTGGTTCAATAAGTGAAAGCATTAAAATTAATTTTAATTAGTGGAAAAAAATTCCAGAAATAAAAGAATGAAAGTGTTTCATCACAATCGTGTGTACCGATAATTTATATTTTGTTGAGTAAAAATTTTATGGAGACTTAGAAAATCAAAATTTTATCAAGAACATAATTTGACATAGACCACAAAAATTGATGCGACTTTACTTTTGTATTGCCTTTTCTAAATTATATAAAGCTTTATCCTTCTAAAAATGGTGTTTGCAAACCCCATACCAATATTTGTTTAAAATAATCTTTTAGATTTAATAAACATCCTTTTTGCACATAAACACGAAATCCCACAAACACAAAATTTGACACATACACATTGAAAAAACACATCCTTCTAACCACAATGTGTAAATTGTGACTTTGTACTGGTTGTCACAATCTGTTTAGCCAGCAATCTATATTTGTTCATGGTTTTTGCGTAACGAAAACAAATTTCAATGAAATAAAAAAAAAACAATAACGTTACAAAAATTTAGTATTTGTATGTGACCAATTTTTAAAATCTTTTATTGCTTTCAATTGGTTGATTTCTAGATGATGTCTGTTTGTTATTTGCAATTTATTTAAATACAAATTTTGTGTATGTATGTGTTTATGTCCTGTTACCAACACATTTTAATTCAATCGTGTTTAGCTGTGATTTAATAAAAAAAATGTATTCATTTGTATAAATGTTTGTCATAGCGTATTTTTGTGGTTTTTATATTTAGAATTTTGTTTCCCTAAAAAAAAAGAAAAAATCATGATCAAATTGAAATTGCTAAAGGGAAATTACTGACTTGGTAAATTGTTACATTTTTACATAATTTAGTTTTCGATAAAAGTTTATTATGCTTTTTGCTTTGTTTGCTTCTTAGCTAAAACAACATTTACACAAATGAATTGTTTGGGGAACGTGTTTTATTTTATTGCCAGATCAATATTTTGACATGATTTAGTAAACTATAGAAGGTATTGGAGGCTTTTGCGTAGCGGTTGGAATACTATGAGATCCTCCCTCAACTAGACACTAGACTAAAGACTAGACCATCGACCAGACTATAGTCTAAAATATAGACTTGACTATATACTAGACTATAGAATAGACTGTAAATTAGTCTATAAACTAGACTATAGACTAGACTATAGACTATACTATAGACTAGACTATAGACTAGACTATAGACTAGACTATAGACTAGGCTATAGACTAGACTATAGACTAGACTATAGACTAGACTATAGACTAGACTATAGACTAGACTATAGACTAGACTATAGACTAGACTATAGACTAGACTATAGACTAGACTATAGACTAGACTATAGACTAGACTATAGACTAGACTATAGACTAGACTATAGACTAGACTATAGACTAGACTATAGACTAGATTATGGACTAGACTAGACTATAGACTAGACTATAGACTAGACTATAGACTAGACTATAGACTAGACTATAGACTAGACTATAGACTAGACTATAGACTAGACTATAGACTAGACTATAGACTAGACTATAGACTAGACTATAGACTAGACTATAGACTAGACTATAGACTAGACTATAGACTAGACTATAGACTAGACTATAGACTAGACTATAGACTAGACTATAGACTAGACTATAGACTAGACTATAGACTAGACTATAGACTAGACTATAGACTAGACTATAGACTAGACTATAGACTAGACTATAGACTAGACTATAGACTAGACTATAGACTAGACTATAGACTAGACTATAGACTAGACTATAGATTAGACTATAGACTAGACTATAGACTAGACTATAGACTACACTATAGACTAGACTATAGACTAGACTATAGACTAGACTATAGACTAGACTATAGACTAGACTATAGACTAGACTATAGACTAGACTATAGACTAGACTATAGACTAGACTATAGACTAGACTATAGACTAGACTATAGACTAGACTATAGACTAGACTATAGACTAGACTATAGACTAGACTATAGACTAGACTATAGACTAGACTATAGACTAGACTATAGACTAGACTATAGACTAGACTATAGACTAGACTATAGACTAGACTATAGACTAGACTATAGACTAGACTATAGACTAGACTATAGACTAGACTATAGACTAGACTATAGACTAGACTATAGACTAGACTATAGACTAGACTATAGACTAGACTATAGACTAGACTATAGACCAGACTATAGACTAGACTATAGACAAGACTATAGACTAGACTATAGACTAGACTATAGACTAGACTATAGACTAGACTATAGACTAGACTATAGATTAGACTATAGATTAGACTATAGACTAGACTATAGACTAGACTATAGACTAGACTATAGATTAGACTATAGACTAGACTATAGACTAGACTATAGAATACACTATAGGCTAGACTAAAAACTGGAACACAGATTAGACTATAGAGTAGACTGTATTATAGGCTTGACTATGGGCTAAACTATCTACATTGTAATTTACAAACTATTACCTTTCTTATAAAGTGTTTATTTGTAGTACATTTTATTCTTAAACTTTTGTTTTCCTTGTTTTATTCTGTCGCAGTTTTCAAATTGCTTTTTTATATTCCACTGCAAACAATTCTTAAAACTTTACTTGTTCAGCATACTTAAGGGAAAAGTTCTACTTATTTAACTTTTCACTATCAAGTATTATAAAGACTTTGCAGCACTTTGCTTTATTGTAAGAACATTTTCAAGACAATTTGAATATGGAGGAAGAACAATTCGCATTTACCATATTTTTTTTATATTATTATTTTATTCTATATCGATTGCTAACATTTTATTTGTTTATTGCTATTGTAAATGTTGTAAAAACTCAAATCCAACTTCTGAACATTTCAAATAGTAAACGTAATGTGTCAGATACAATAAGAGGAAATATTGGAAACTGTAGGTGTTAATATTTGAATGTAATGCTGCAGCACCTGATAAGTAATACTTGTTTTATAAAGAAGATTTAAAATACATTTGCAAAGTTTTGCAAAAAAACTTAAGGAATTCAAACTGTATTAAAGAAAATATTATAGAAAACTTTATGAATAACAGTAATTGTAATAGTAATAATAAAAACAATAATAATAAATTTTCGTATAATTGTATGTTGTAATCTTTAAGTATATTGCTTATACTTAAATATATTTTTTATATTTTTATTGTCAGTTAGGTTTAAGTTTGCAAGTTTCTATTTTATTTATTATAAAGTCATGTGTGATAAAGTACTAGATTTATATTTGTTTTGAACATTGTTAAAATATTGACAAGAGAAATCAACCTACTTAAGAAATTATTGCAAAGAAAACTGAAAACATAAAAATGTTTGTTTAGAATTTCAAAAGTAATTGTCTTTTTTTGGTTCTACAGTGAGAAGAGTTTATAAAGGTTTGTCATTCCGTTTGTAATTTCTATAATATATGGTAGCGGAGTCAATTAAGCCATGTCCGTCTGTCTGTTTGTCTGTCTCTCTGTCCCTGTATGTTTCGCAGATGTCTGCAAGATCTGAATCTTTAATAATTCTATTTCGAGAAGATCGCTTTTAAAAATCAGCAAAATCGGTCCATAAATTACCAAGATAAAATCGGGGACAACAGCTAAAATTTTTATTAAAAACTGAGCTTTTTTATTTATGCTCTGACAGAAGTTGCAAAAACACAAAAAATATATATTCATATAGTAAAATTCGTTATTGTTACTCTTATTTATAAAAGAATAGCGAGAGCTGAATCTATAAAAGGTGTTTTTTTAGAACTTTTTCGTTCTTTAAAAGGTACTTTTTGTATTTTATATAATACTAGCTATACCCAGTGTGCTTCGCTACCCTCATCGTAGTGGAATAAAATAAATATCATTATTGTAAATGTATATATATCTGCAATATCAATAATTCCCCTTTTAGAGAACTCTTTAAGTTTGATTTTATGATTCTAGTCTCAATATTACAGAAAATTAGAAAAAACAGTTGAAGAACGAAAAAGTACCAGACAGTGCCTTTTTATATATTTTCATTAAATCAGGATGACGCATGTTAAATTTTCAACCAGAAACCAAAAAATCGCATAAAGATTTTTATACAATCAGGAAGCTACATGTCCAATTTAATGTTTTTAGGTTCAATATTATAGAAAATTCGAAAAGTATTAGTAAAAGAACAAAAAAAGTACCAGAGTATGCTTTTTCAATTTTCGTTCAATTGGGATACTGCGTGTTTAATTTTATGTTTATATATTCAATATTTTAGAAAGCTCTAAAAGTACCAGTACCAGTGAATTACGAAAAAGTACCAAAGGACCAATTTTATTTAATTTCATGTTCCTAAGTTCAATATTATAGAAAATTCAAAAAGTACCAGAAAATATTCCAGTTTAAATTTTCATTTACTCAAGTCCCTGATTGCTTTTAAAGATTCTAATTAACTCCGGGCTCCACATGCTTAATTTCATGTGTCTAGGATCAATATTATAAAAAGCACAAAAAGTACCTTTTGAAGAACGAAAAAGTACCCTTTATAGGTTCTCACTTAATCCAGGCTCTAAACGCTTAATTTCATGTTTAAAGAACGGAAAAGTACCAAAAAGTCCCCTTTTATAGGTCCTCACTTAATCCGGGCTCTACATGCTTAATTTCACGTTCCTAGGTTCAATATTATACAAAAATCCAAAAAGTACCTTTTGAAGAACGAAAAGGTTTCAAAAAGTCCCCTTTTATATATTCTCACTTAATCCATACTCTACATACTTAATTTCATGTTTCTAGGTTCAATATTATAAAAAATTCAAAAAGTACCTTTTGATGAACGAAAAGTCCTCTTTTATAGATTCTCATTTACTTCAGGCTATACATGCTTAATTTCATGTTTCTAGGTTAAATTTTATAGAAAACTCAAAAAGTACCTTTTGTAGAACGAAACAGTACCAAAAAGTCTCCTTTTATAGATTCTTATTTACTCCAGGCTCTACATGCTTAATTTCATGTTTCTAGGTTAAATTTTATAGAAAACTCAAAAAGTACCTTTTGAAGAACGAAAAAGTACCAAAAGTCCCCTTTTATAGGTTCTCACTTAATCCATCCTCTACATACTTGATTTCACGTTTCTATGTTCAATATTATAGGAAATTAAAAAAGTACCTTTTGAAGAACGAAAAAGTACCCCTTTTATAGATTCTCATTTACTCCGGGCTCTAAACACTTAATTTCATGTTTCTAGGTTCAATATTATAGAAAATTCAAAAAGTACCTTTTGTAGAACGAAACAGTACCAAAAAGTCTCCTTTTATAAATTCTCATTTACTCCGGGCTCTACATGCTTAATTTCATGTTTCTAGGTTCAATATTATACAAAAATCCAAACAGTACCTTTTGAAGAACGAAAAAGTACCAAAAGTCCCCTTTTATAGGTTCTCACTTAATCCATCCTCTACATACTTAATTTCATGCTTCTAGGTTCAATATTACAGGAAATTCAAAAAGTACCTTTTGAAGAACGAAAAAATACCAAAAAGTCCCCTTTTATAGATTCTCATTTACTCCGGGCTCTACATTCTTAATTTCATGTTTCTTGGTTCAATATTATAGGAAATGCAAAAAGTACCTTTTGAAGAACGAAAAAATACCAAAAAGTCCCCTTTTATAGATTCTCATTTACTCCGGGCTCTACATTCTTAATTTCATGTTTCTTGGTTCAATAATATAGGAAATTCAAAAAGTACCTTTTGAAGAACGAAAAAGTACCAAAAAGTCCCCTTTTATAGATTCTCATTTACTCCGGGCTCTACATACTTAATTTAATGTTTCTAGGTTCAATATTATAGGAAATTCAAAAAGTACCTTTTGAAGAACGAAAAAATACCAAAAAGTCCCCTTTTATAGATTCTCATTTACTCCGGCCTCTACATTCTTAATTTCATGTTTCTTGGTTCAATAATATAGGAAATACATTACATTCTTAATTTCATGTTTCTTGGTTCAATAATATAGGAAATTCAAAAAGTACCTTTTGAAGAACGAAAAAGTACCAAAAAGTCTCCTTTTATAGATTCTCATTTACTCCGGGCTCTACATGCTTAATTTCATGTTTCTAGGTTCAATATTATACAAAAATCCAAACAGTACCTTTTGAAGAACGAAAAAGTACCAAAAGTCCCCTTTTATAGGTTCTCACTTAATCCATCCTCTACATACTTAATTTCATGCTTCTAGGTTCAATATTATAGGAAATTCAAAAAGTACCTTTTGTAGAACGAAAAAATACCAAAAAGTCCCCTTTTATAGATTCTCATTTACTCCGGGCTCTACATGCTTAATTTCATGTTTCTAGGTTCAATATTATACAAAAATCCAAAAAGTACCTTTTGAAGAACGAAAAAGTACCAAAAGTCCCCTTTTATAGGTTCTCACTTAATCCATCCTCTACATACTTAATTTCATGCTTCTAGGTTCAATATTATAGGAAATTCAAAAAGTACCTTTTGAAGAACGAAAAAGTACCAAAAAGTCCCCTTTTATAGATTCTCATTTACTCCGGGCTCTACATGCTTAATTTCATGTTTCTAGGTTCAATATTATACAAAAATCCAAAAAGTACCTTTTGAAGAACGAAAAAGTACCAAAAGTCCATCCTCTACATACTTAATTTCATGTTTCTAGGTTCAATATTATAGGAAATTCAAAAAGTACCTTTTGAAGAACGAAAAAATACCAAAAAGTCCCCTTTTATAGATTCTCATTTACTCCGGGCTCTACATTCTTAATTTCATGTTTCTTGGTTCAATATTATAGGAAATTCAAAAAGTACCTTTTGAAGAACGAAAAAGTACCAAAAAGTCCCCTTTTATAGATTCTCATTTACTCCAGGCTCTACATGCTCAACTTTATGTTTCTAGGTTAAATTTTATAGAAAACTTAAAAAGTACCTTTTGTAGAACGAAACAGTACCAAAAAGTCCCCTTTTATAGATTCTCATTTACTCCGGGCTCTACATGCTTAATTTCATGTTTCTAGGTTCAATATTATACAAAAATCCAAAAAGTACCTTTTGAAGAACGAAAAAGTACCAAAAGTCCCCTTTTATAGGTTCTCACTTAATCCATCCTCTACATACTTAATTTCATGTTTCTAGGTTCAATATTATAGGAAATTCAAAAAGTACCTTTTGGAGAACGAAAAAGTACCAAAAAGTCCTCTTTTATAGATTCTCATTTACTCCGGGCTCTACATGCTTAATTTCATTAACGAAATAAAAATTCTATTCCAAAATGTTGCAACATCGTAGTGGGAGCCCGTTATTACGTATTTATATGTATAAGTTAATAAACCAAAATCAATGTTTTATGAAAAAAGTACCAAAAATAGGTACAATTTTCACCCCTTAAACATCCGAATAACCAAAAAGTACTAAATTTATATTTTTATTTTTTCGTCAAGTTATGAAGGAGTCAAAAATATTGTTTGAATGTTCACTGGTTTAAAAGATACATGGGGTGCAAAAAAAGTACCAAAATACAGTTTTTACCCGTTTATTCCCTAAAGGGGCCGAAATTGAAAAAAGTATCAGACACCTGTCCGCTTATTTTTTAAATGAACGACGATAAGCTTTAAACTATTTTTGTATCTTTTCTAGTTTAGGAGATATGAGGTTACCGATTTTACCCGTTTTTACCCTTTTTTACCCCCTAAACATTCGAATTTCCAAAAATCCCGTCTTAGTGGATCTATTTGGTGGGAGACCAACCCCCTGTCCAAATTTCAGCTCTTTAGCTTTAACCGTTTAGGCTGTGCGATGATGAATCAGTCAATCAGTCAGTCAGTCAGTCAGTCAGTCAGTAACGTTAGAATTTTATATATATAGATAAAACCTAGAAACATTAAATTAAGTATGTAGAGCCCAGATAAGGTAAGAACACATTAAAAGGGACTTTTTGGTACTTTTTTGTTGTACAAAAGGTACTTTTTGAAAATTTTTATATAGATATGTAGAGCGCTTATTTGGCGAGAACACACAAAAGAAAATTTTTGGTACTTTTTCGTTCTACAAAAGGTACTTTTCAATTTTTTTTATAATATGAAACCAAAGAACAAAAAATTATGTACGTAGAGCCCAGATTAGGTGAGAACACTTAAAAGGGAACCTTTTGCTACTTTTTCCTTCAACAAAAGGCACTTTTTGGATTTTCTATAATATTGAACCTAAAAACATGAAATTAAGAACGTAGAGTCCGGATTAGTTGATAGCGCATAAAAGGGACGTTTTGGTATTTTTTTTTTTGTTCTACAAAAGGTTCTTTTTGAATTTTTTTTAATATTGAACATTGGAAACATGAAATTTAGTACATATGTGAAACCAGAATTCAGTCAGAACTTATAAAATTGTACTTGGTATATAATTTTTGTATTGGCGATACGATTTAACACATCATGGTGAAGGGTATATAAAATATGGAATTCTAGAATATAGAACTCTTTCTTGTTTGTATTTAGGCCTTTAAATGGATTTTGGAATGCTAAAAAATATGGGATAAAACGAAATTTTTATACCCTACACCACTTTAGTGGGGAGGGTATATTGGGTTTGTGCTGATGTTTGTAACGCACAATAATATTGGTCCTATACCCAATGTTCTATGGGGCCTGGGTGAAATAATGGACCGATGTTAAATATTTTCAATAGGCTTGCGACCTGTAGTTTGATTACAAGATTTACAAGCTCTATTCGGGGGTTCAGTTGTATGGGGGCTAGGTGAAATAATGGACCGATGCCAATCATTTTCAGCAGGCTACGTCAATGGTATAATAGAAGATCATGTGCCAAATTTTATTGAATTATCTCCAAAATTGTGGCCCGTAGTTTGATTACAATGTTTACAAGCCCTTTTCGGGGGTACAGTTGTATGGGGGCTAGGTGAAGTAATGGAATAATCTTAACCACTTTCAATAGGGTTCGTCCCTGGAACAATAAAAGATCATGTACCAAATTTCATCCAATTATCTTGAAAATTGCGGCCTGTACCTTGCGCACAAGGTTTACATGGACAGCCAGCCAGACGGACATAGCTTAATCGACTCAGAAAATGATTCTAAGCCGATTTGTATACTTTAAGGTGGGTGTAGGATGAACACAACATAGGGTATACTAAAGTGGTATAGTGTATAAAAAATCTTCATCTTTCTAGTGTTAAGTTCGTATGCGTGTTAATGATTTATTTATGTTACAAATATTAAGTATACGCCTAATTAAACGAATCACTTGCAATATCTTCATTACAGTGCTCCAAGAAAAAAAAAATTATCTTATAAGCCGTCTCCCCCCCTAGAATTGTTCTATGGGTTATAAAAATAAGTCGTGCAAAAAATTAGGTCAATAGGATTACGTTAACTGGTGCCGCAATGGCTCTGAAGTTTTAAGATGCATTTACAAGGGGATAATATGCATTTTTTCAGTTTTCATAAAAGTTTTGTCATTAAATAATTTGTTTTGTATTTTATTGTCAAAGAATCGTAATGTACACAGAATTAGTGTTACAAAATGATTAAAAACACAAAAATTGGTTGAAAATGTAAAAGTTATTAAAAATTCCCCAGGCCATTATCGTGTCTCAGAGCACTTGAATTCGAAATGTGATAAAAAATAAACACATTTTTGAAAATATTCTAATAAAACAATTGTATTACTTAAAATACATCTGTAGTTACTTGAATATGAGTTTTTGTCCTTATAGAATAACGTAAACCTGTTCTCAGCTATGGTCGAAAAATCTTGATATTTTTAACGGTCGTTTCAAAATTCAAATTTTAGTTTTTTTTTTGATACTTTGTTAAACAAATTTCAATACTTTTGGGAGAACTCATAAGGATTTATGGAGAACAGATTAGGGAATAAAACGGTAAAAAATTAGGTCAATACCACTTATAGTTTGCCTGTACCTGCAATTTGAATTCAGCGGATTTCGAGAAAAACCCATTTTTATGTAATATTTTGCAAAATTAGCCTATTTATTATATTGTTGAGTATTTTAAATGGAAACTTTTGTAAATTTATTAGTCCGCATATTTCTAAATAAAAATCCAGAGTTTCATGCAATTTGGACGCCATTAACCCATAAATTTTAAAGGTCAAAGGTCAAATTTTGTAATATTTGCAATTTTTGATGGAAACTTGTTGAAATTGTTTCTATTTTTAGGTGGATTATCATAAAACTTAAGAAATTTATTTACTAACAACCGATATTTACAATAATAGTGAAAAAAATAAATTAACTTAGTTTTTTTCAGCACTCTAATCTTCATATATGTTAAAAATCGTTTTTTTTTCAATTTTGATCTTGAAGTTAGTATATGGTTACATTTTTTGATATTTCACTGTTTTCGTTAACAACACCTGTGCGTATGCGTGTTAATAATTTATTTATATTACAAATATTAAGTATACGCCTAAATAAACGAACCACTTACAATATCTTCAAATATGTTAAAAATCGTTTTATAAGGTTTTTTTTCTTCAATTTTGATTTTGAAGTTAGGTTAGGTTAGGTTGATATGAGGACGTATACTACATCAAATCCGAAGAAATACACCTAGACCACTAGAATGGTTCACTGAATGTATTATTTTTCCATGTTTAGAAACTCAGTTTCCTGGACGTGATTCCTAAGAATCTTCCAAACAGTGTTGGTTAATAATGTTATTTCCGGAATAACATCACTTCCAAGATACTTGGTTCTAACTTCGACGAGTGCCTGACAGTGGCAAAGAAAGTGCTCCAGAGTTTCACTGTCCTCTCCACATACTCTACATGCGTCTGAATCCGCACTTTCAATTTTGTATAGATGTGCACGTAATCCTGTGTGTCCACTCAGAATACGTACCATCATACTAACCTCAGACTTGCTAATTTTGAGGAGATTTATCGTTTTGCTCTCATCAGAATTATTGTGGTTCTTCTCACCGTTTCATTATTCCAAGAGGTCTTATGAGATTCTCTCATCCATATTTTTAATTCAACTTTTGTTGTGTCGAATGGTTTTGCGTTTGTCAGGTTAACTACATCGAGCTCCCTTCCCTTTAAAGCCCTTTCGTTGCCGACTACTGAAGTTAGTATATGGTTATATTTTTACGTGTTACACTGTGTAATCAAATTTATAGTCCTAAGGTTCAGATGTGAAATATGTACATATGTGCTGTAAAAACTTACTTTGTCTTTACTGACCGTTATTATTAACCCCCGCACTAAACCACTTATTAAAGAGATAATAAATTTCACAATTTTATTTGTGTGGAATAACTTTGTTAATCATTTCTTTTTTCGGATTTTTTTTATTCATAAATACCTGCATAGATAATATTGGATTATACTTTATTACAGTAACATTTAATCTAAAACTTATGCCATTAATAATTTAGCATTAATATTGATACAAAGTTTTTTTTTTTTTGTTTTGTTTTGTAAATAAAGGCGAATAATAATATTTGTGTAAAAATAAATAACTAAATAAACAATTGTTAATATTAATGATAGATAATCCACATGAATGATTAAATATTTTATATATATATTTTATCAAAACAATATTATTTCATGCAAATACTACAATGTGTTATTAAACAATGTGAGATAATTAATTTGATTATTAGTTTAAGGGAGATAGTGTGGTTTTCAATATTGATTTGTGTGAAGTGTTTGTTGCATTTACTCAATGAGTCATACACAAAGTTTTTAATATTTTGAAAATAAATAAAATTTATTGCAACTATTTTTCAGTTTTCCAAGTCGTTTTTTTATCCAAAAACTGTCAAAAGTCCTTCAAATAAAATTTAAATTTCATAAGAATATTGATATAAAGAAATATAATTCTATACTTTTCTCTCTAGTTTATGACTTTATACTCAAATAACTATATTAAAAACTTTGACATTAAACATCTTTGTTATATTAAATAAAAACTTATTTCAATAATGAAAAGTTAACACCACTTAAACAACATATAGTCTTGGGGACTTAGCTTTTGTCCATACTCACCTGGTGACGCTATCAATACTGATGATAGACGACTGGGCTGAAAATGAGATAGAACTCAGGTGGTGAAATATCACTATTTGTATTTGGCCCCATTCTAACAATGGATGGGAATAGAACTCTCTTTTGTTTTAGTAATAACTCGATTAAACTTCTTACTGCTTTAATTATTGGGCACTGAGTGATTGAACATATGTCGGAACGTATGGGCTACTTATGTTACAGCTGAGGAATGAAGCTGTGGAATCGTTGTAACACCTTCTATGTGATTTGTTGTTGTTGCATGTTTATCAAAGCATGAAACAAATTTCCTTTTTAATGACTTTCAAAGGTTGTCTCGGATTTTTAGTTATATCTATGTTATTTATGGACTGATTAGCATATCTAACAGAATTATTAGAGATTCGGAACTCGTCGATATCTAGGGTCCTCCAAAAACTGATTTTAACAGACAGACAGACTGACAGACTGACTGACTGAATGACAGATAGACAGACAGACAGACAGAAAAACGGACGAACCTGACTTAATAGACACCGCTATTATATATATATTTTAAACGGTCGGAAAATTATATTATAGAAATTACAAACGGAATGACAAGCTTATATATCCCTCCGACGTTCCCACAGGCCATGTTTCCAAGACGAGTGTCACATCTTGATCTATTACAATACCGGGGTAAAGAGATGCTACCAGTACCTCTAGTCTGCCGGGATTATTAACTGGTCTTACAAATTCAATCTTTGGCTTGACTTTGGAGCTGAATTGAAAAGAGGTCTAACCAGAGCACCTCATAATCTGGTACTACGGGTGGCCAGTTGCCCAAAGGACTTTTTCTTGGCTGCAGTTCCTTTATGATGCACTTAGTGGCTGAGTTTTAAACCCAAACCGCGGGAAGTGGGTTCTTGGCTAAAAGAATGATAAACGTCGAAATATAATTTTCAAGATACATTTCTGTTATCGTTTCTAGATGCTACGAGCGGTACAAATTACAGAGCATGACTGTGGATTAATAAAATGTTACATTTTTATGGAAGGATTGGGTATACGAGGTGGAGTTTTTTGCAGTTGTCTGGTGTTTTCTGATGATTTCTGATGTCTACTCCGATTCTATGTAATCGATGAATTAGACGGATGGAGTGATAATGTAAAGATATGTCACTGATTGGGTGATGGAATTGCTGCAAGGTCGTCTGTGAAGTTGGTGCAAGGTCGTCTGTGCCCTTTAATTTATTAGCCATTTTCTTACATGGCTGAGTGCGTTTAAGTTTACTCTTAAATATGCCCAACTTATCACAGTGGGTCTTTGTGACCACTGAAATAAAGTCTTGTCAATTAATATGATCAGTGTTTTGGACTACCAATTACGTCCCTCTAGGTGCTGTTGCCAAAACAACAGAGCTATCTAGTAGTGTGGTTGAGCGACATTATTGTCGGGGTAGATTGAGCTTACTCATGATATGTGTCTTTCCCCAACGAGACTACTATGGCAAGAGATAACTTGTGCAAATAGCTTGAACAGGACCATACATGTCCAACAATTACAACCTGAGTGTAAGATATACAAAGGGGCAGTAGTGAAGTTTTATTATACCCACCCAGTGGTTGTAAAAGTATCACCGTGAGATGGGTCTACGCGCCAGGTACTCACGTAAAGCACGTCGACTTCATACTTATC
Source organism: Lucilia cuprina (assembly GCF_022045245.1). Classification (NCBI taxonomy): domain Eukaryota; kingdom Metazoa; phylum Arthropoda; class Insecta; order Diptera; family Calliphoridae; genus Lucilia; species Lucilia cuprina. Next base: position 82,979,749 of record NC_060952.1, read on the forward strand.
TCACGATGGTGAAGATCAAAAAATTGATATGATATTTTTAATTTATTTGTTTAACATATCAGTTAAATGGTTTCAACATTTCACCACTAACATTGTTATAATTTCCTTGATATAAATATTGCAGCAAAGTGTAAGAGAGTATAAAAGTTTTTCCCCTGGAAAAAAGTTATAAATTTTCCTCTTACTTGAACTATAAAATTCGTGTTTGTAGGACATGAAAATAAAACTTAAATTTTTACACATACATGCTTACTACTAAAGAAATTTTTAAATAAAATTTTTGTTATAACTTTAAACTTTTATAAACAAGTTAAGGCTATTTGTCAAGTGTCACTCAAGTAAATACTTCTATACAAGTATGCATAGTTCATAAGTGTAAATACATATGTAGGTATGGTGGGCATTGCTCGAACAAAGAATTTGTCACTTTGATTATTAAAATGCATTATGCAGAATATGAGAATGAATGGATAACTTAAGCTTCTGTCGCAGGAAGAATTAATTACGATAAATATTCACTCCGTTATATGTTGTTTTTGTGGCTGGTAATTAGCAACATGTAGAAATTTATCTGTGTCTATTGAAGTATACTGTTTAATAATGATCAAAAATGTTAAATATTAAAATAACAAAAGCCCTAATAAAAGTAACATTAATATTTGTACAACACAACGTATGATTTATATAAATTTACTTAATATTATTGATAAAATTCTGTTTAATTAGAGCCATTCAAAAATAATATAATTAAAAAATTCCTGGAATTTATCCAGCTGTCCACCTTAAATAAAAAGAATTTTATTACTATTGTAAACCAAAATCTATTAACATATTTTCTTCATCATCTTACAATAATAGCCTTACTTGCATATGCTGGCCACCGTTAAGAATGGTAGGGGTATATCTAATAACAAATAATCTATTTTTAAAAACTTAATTCAATGATTCATTTCACTTGATACATTTTAATTATTGTTAAGAAAACATTTGTCTTAATTGTATTTAATCTTGCTGAGTTACTATACATTTCACACAATTTTATTATTTCTTTTCATGCCTTTTTTTCTTGTATTATCTTAATTAATTAACTTTTTACGTGTTTTGTATTTTTATTTTTTTAGATGCTTTTTTTTTTGTTTGCTCAAGAATAATTTCTTTCACTTCTTTTGAAGACACACTCGCATTTTGAAAGTATTATTCGGTATCAATTTATATGCAGTCGTATTTTTTTCATACAAAAGTTTGAATACACAAACGGAAAGGAACTGTTATAGAATAATTCTAATTTTATTAAAGTTCTCACGTTCTCTCTCAGACATACACATATACCACGAAGTTCAAGAAAAAAGTGTTAAAGAATATGGTTTATTATAATACTTTTAAGTATTTTAGTATTGCGAATTTTTAAATAAATATTGAATTTTTACACTCTACCTCGCATAAGTTTCTGAACTAGAACGGAACCAGAACTAAACTAGAACTGAACTACAACTGAACTAGAACTGAACTAGAACTGAACTAGAACTGAACTAGAACTGAACTAGAACTGAACTAGAACTGAACTAGAACTGAA
>NC_060952.1:82981421-82983175 GCF_022045245.1 Lucilia cuprina
CTGTTCTAGTTCTGTTCTAGTTCTGTTCTAGTTCTGTTCTAGTTCTGTTCTTGTTCTGTTCTTGTTCTGTTCTTGTTCTGTTCTTGTTCTGTTCTAGTTCTGTTCTAGCTCTGTTCTAGCTCTGTTCTAGTTCTAGTTCTTTTCTAGTTCTGTTCTAGTTCTGTTCTAGTTCTGTTCTAGTTCTACTAAAATTCTGTTCTAATTCTGCTTAAGTTTTGTTTTAGTTCTGTTTATGTTCAATTTTTAGTTTCGTTTTAATTTTGTTTTAGCTACAGCTTAGTTCGGTTCCTATTATATTAAAATTTAAAATCCGTTGTTCAGACGGCAGCAGTGAAGTTTTTTATCAGACTAGCAATCAAGTCCTGTTTTATTTTCTCCGATGTGATAGTCGAGCTCGACTTACTTAAATTTCATACTTGTTTACATAAGTATTACTAGTATGTATGTACATATATACATATGTTCCAATAAAGTAAAATATAATTCATTTCCGTTTACATATTTTTTCTCTTTTTTAGGTGTATATATGTCCTTGAAGTTATGATTTAATTTCTTTCAAACTTTTAATATGATATTTTTTCTATAGTATTATGGAATAATGGTAATTTTTCGCAAGCTAGTAGAGAGAGAAAAGCCGGGAGGATGGAGATAATAGTTTATGTATATGTGTATTCAAGGCGGTATGTGCAAATAATGTAGACACTGTCAACGAGCTGATTAGTATGAATGAGAGTTGTGAATACGCATAATATTTACAAGGAATGTGATTTTATTCAATTTAATATTTTCTGTAGACATAAGTATAAATAATATTACATTCCTTTTAATATGAATAAAAACATATAATAAAAGGAATGCAAATTAAAATCATCTATTGAATATGTTTATTTACATGGAACAGAAGGTTGTAACAATCATTATTTGTATTGAACAGAAAGTAGTTGTAATTTGTGATGAAGCCAGAAAATGAATAAAATTTTTCTTGTTAGGGAAATATTTTTATTAAATTGCTAATATTTTGTTTCAAAAAATAATAATTTCTTCATTATAATTGTTGCAGTTAACATATTAATTATTTTGTTTTAGTTTTTTTCTTCTGCATAATTTTTGTGTTAATTGTCTGCATTAGTAAATTGTTCAAATTTTACTTTTCTACTATTTTCCTCCTATGGGTTGAATGATCTAATTTAAGCAGTGCACGTAAATATATAAACATTTACCATAAACATTTCTATTAAATACTTATATTTCTTTTTCTTTGCAGACACTTTGGAGTCATAAGAAAAAACAACAGAAATGACACACACAAAAAAAACACAACAATACAAATTATTCAAAACATTAAATACGCGTGTTATTTTGTTATTCATAGGCCTGGAGGCTCTGAGTTTTAGTTATAACAATAATAAGCATTTCATATCTTAAAATATACAGAAAACACTAATAACATAGTATAAAGGGAAATTTTGGACATATGGATGCTATAACCTCTTCTAAAACGATTATTACAAGAATTAGCCCCACAGTTATCTTTTAAACAAAGCTACCTTTATGCAGGTAGCGGACCAACGGACGATGTGGAAAAGAAAAATTTGTCCCCAAAAGAATGAGCTGCTTCCGCGCCTGCTATAGGTGCATGGGTCAAATTATAGTTCAGTTCTAGTTCTAGTTCTAGTTCAGTTCTAGTTCAGTTCTAGTTCAGTTCTAGTTCAGTTCTAGTTCAGTTCTAGTTCAGTTCTAGTTCAGTTCTAGTT
>NC_060952.1:82983275-82984566 GCF_022045245.1 Lucilia cuprina
ACTAGAACTGAACTAGAACTGAACTAGAACTGAACTAGAACTGAACTAGAACTGAACTAGAACTGAACTAGAACTGAACTAGAACTGAACTAGAAATTAACTAGAAATTAACTAGAACTGAACTAGAACTAGAACTGAACTAGAACTGAATTAGAACTGAACTAGAATTGATCTTGAACTGAACTAGAACTAAACTAGAATTGAACTAGAACTGTACTCTTAAAAACTCATTGTTTGTAAATCCTTCAACCATTTGGATATCACTATTTATAAGGGTTATATGGTCAGGCATGTCCTATCTGCAATGGCTTATTTGTTTTATTTATTTTGACATAGATTAAGGTTTTGTAAGTGGAATATAGCAAATGAGTTAATGTATTCGACCGTATTATTTGCATATTTTGCAAACAAATCATAAAGTGCCCTTTGCACTATAACCTGGAGTTATTTTTCAACTATATACAACTGAATTTCTACTACTTACAAAATAAACAAACAAAATGTTAGATGTGCGCAAATATTTTCCATAACTGCACTATCAACGTTATGATTTTCACCATCATTATCATGATCCTCTTTAAGTCTAAAGTCATCATCCTTGTCCTCTTGAATAAATGAACATTTTATTATTATTATTTTTTCATTTCCGTAAGCTTCGCGCAACGTTTCTTAACTACATGCTTCATGTAGTTGCAACAGTTTATAGTAGTACAAATATTGGTGGCAAACTAAATTATTCTAAATGAAAGTAAAATGTTTCCCAGCAATTCAGTTGCTGTTGCTCTTGTTCATTGTTGGATGTACATACAGACATATACAGTAAATTTATTGTACATATACATATATGAATGTACATACCAAGCACTTACTTGTACACATAAAGTGTTTAGAAATATTCCTCCTTCGAAAAATATGAATAAAAGTGTGTCTTGGTAAATATTTGCATATTTTTAGTATATTATGGCACATTGACGATGATGAGGTTTTATGCATAAATTCACAAAAATAATGTATACTAGACACTTTCAATAGCTCAAACTATTTCACATTGTACATAAATATTTTTTAACTAAAATATGAAAAGCTATTATTATTGGTGTTTTAAAGTCAAAGCTAATAAAGATGGATTTATTTCTATTTGTGTTTAAATTAAAAGTTGCTGTAATTATTTTATGAAATTGTTTGTTCTGTTCTAGTTCTGTTCTAGTTCTGTTCTAGTTCTGTTCTAGTTCTGTTCTAGTTCTGTTCTAATTCTGTTCTAATTCTGTTCTAGTTCTGTTCTAGTTCTGTT
>NC_060952.1:82984666-83065100 GCF_022045245.1 Lucilia cuprina
GTTCAGTTCTAGTTCAGTTCTAGTTCAGTTCTAGTTCAGTTCTAGTTCAGTTCTAGTTCAGTTCTAGTTCAGTTCTAGTTCAGTTCTAGTTCAGTTCAGTTCTAGTTTCATATTAGTTCAGTGTTAGTTCTAATTTAAAAATTAATACAATACAAATTTCGTTACTACCTTAATACTAGTGCATTTTCTTTTGAAATTTGTTAGTTTTGCAACTAGACAGTCATATCGTTAATTTAAAATCTTGTTATTATTTATCTGTTAAAATCAAACTATTAGTTGTATGCATCTGTCAACATAGACAGCTATTTATAATTAAATATGCATTAATTGTTTTCTATTTAGTTAAATTATAATTATAAGGCATGTAAGTTTTATAGAATTACATTACAATTACTTGCAATGCTTAAAATATTACTAACAACTTAACAATATAGATATTTATTAAAGTAAATAAATAATTTGAAATTTTGCGCTTTTATGTGGATTGTATACAAATTGCGCATGTACGTCAATTGAATTTATCTTTATAATTATCTACATTTAACCGCCACAATTTGTTACGGACGTATACTACATGTTAAATTTATTTAGGAGGGAAGTTAAGATTGTAGAAATTTTTAAACAAAGTATTAAGGAATTTAAGGAAATGTTTTTTAGTGTTAAAAAAATTTATTGTTTTTTTAAATATGAGAAAATAAATCTCAATTAAATAAATATTTTAAAAATATTTTGTGTAAATTAATTAAATTGATTTAGACGAATATATTGACAACAAAACGAAAAACTATATTGACAACAAAATTATTCTATTTTAGAAATTACAAAATGTTTTTTTATTAATTTTAAATTTGTTATTTATTATTTTTATTTTTGCCACCAAATTCAATCCACATTTGAGTTATCTACAATTCATTCTTTGTCGGTGGTGAATTTCAATTATATTTTTTTATCAAAGTGTTATCAGGCCGATAACAGGGTGTCCCATAACTGCCCCGAAGATAATTTAAACGTTTGAATGCGTCATAAACAGTTTCTAACGAGCGCTGCATTGAAACGGTTGTGCGAACGGAAAAATTAGTTAAACGAGATAAAGACAAACAAATTTAAAATAATATTGAAAAATAAATTAACAGAAAGTAAATAAAATAAAATTATAAATTTAAATATTTAATAAAAAAAATGTCATTTAAGGTCTTAGTTAAATAGAAAAATGTTAAAGAGTTTGTTTTAAATCAATTAAAATTCTATTAAAAAAAATAAATAAATTATAATTAAATAAAAGTGGAGAGAATAAAAAAAGTAAACAACATTGAAATGTTAATTATTGTAAAATAATAAAAAAAAAATAAATATATAATGAAATCATAAAATAGTGCAGCGTTCAAACAGAATTCTAATAATACTGATATCGTCGTCCATAATAATAATGATGACGTTACAAAATAATTAAAAAAAAAATCACATAAAAAAGTGTACATGTGAATACTACTCATACAAAGAAATATTATGGTGCGTTTGTGTTATAATTCTTGGAAATAATTAAAAAGTGTTTGTATATTGTGGCCCCTTTAAGGGTAACAGTGTTTGTTTGTGTTGTAAGCTGCATTTTTTTTAATTTAAAATTATCACTTTAAATTCACGATTGTGGTTTCAATTTCATTCATTATTCTTTCTTTAAAAAAAATTTATTTGTTACAGTTACTCCACTACAAACTGCCTGTCTGTCTGTCTGTCTTTATTTCGAATGCCTGTAGTCATTAGGTCTCCACTTACTTTTCTGCTCTTTTTCTAATTTGTAAACAAAGTAAATGATATTGACTTTTGTTGTCGTTGCTGGTTTATTGTCCCAACAATTGTTTGTTTGTTATTATTCTTTACTAAAGCTGCCATAAAATTCTTGCAGTTGCACAATAAACTGTTTGGCAGTGTCAACAATAATAATGCAGCCATATTACTATCATCGTCATCATGTTGTCATTGAGTTTAATTAACAAAATGTCCTTTTTTACAATTTAGCTGTTGTGAAAAATTACCTTAAAATGTTAATATTTTTATTGTTTTTATTTTTCTTTAATTTTGTAACTAAAATGTAAAAATTGGAGCATATTAAGCAATTTTAGACTTTTAAAGAATATTTTATTTTAGACTTTTAAAGAATATTGAATATTCTTCGTCCTTTAGCCAAAAGTAACGTTTCTGCAAAGTTTCATCAAATTATCTTAAAAACTGCGACCTGTAGTTTTATTACAAGGTTTAAATGGATGGATGGACGGACAGACGGACGGACGGACGGATGGACATAGCAAAATCGATTAAGGAAATTATTCTGAGCCGATTGGTACACTTTAAGGTGTGTATAAGATCAATATTGGATGTATAAATAGGAGCATATTAAGAAATTTTGTTTATTTTAGATTTTCAAAGAATATTTTGGAAAACTTCTTAAATAATGAACCGATTTAACTCATTTTCAATAGGCTTCGTCCTTGACCCAAAAGTAACGTTTGTGTCAAGTTTCATCAAATTATCCCAAAAACTTCGACCTGTAGTTTGATTATAAGGTTTAAATGGATGGACGGACGAATGGACAAAGCTAAATCGATTTAGAATTATACTAAACCCATTTAACATATCCACATTTTACAAATCCAAGTCTTCATGAAGGATTGTCTCTGATACAAGATTGTCGGAAGCTTCAAACTTTAAAAGTTGGGAGATTATTATGCGTTTGTCACACCTAAAAAAATCGTCATACTCTCACCTCTTAGTTTTTCAATTTAGTCTGAATCACTATATCAGTCGATTTACTAGGCCCATCTGTCCGTATGTCTATCTGTCTGTCAATTTATGAGTCTGTGTTAAGCTTGTGTTCAAGCATTCAACAATAAACAGATTGGCTCTGGTACAAGATTGTCGTGAGCTTCAAACTTTAAAAGTGGGGAGACTATTATGCGTTTGTGCTGATGTTTGTGACACATACAACCATCTTTTAGTTGTTCAATCTAGTCTGAGTCGACTTACTTTGTCCATCTATTCGTATGTCTGTCTGTCTGTCTGTCTGTCTGTCTGTCACTTTATGTGTGTATGTAAAGCTTGTGCTCACGCTACAGGTATACATGTTTTTAAATAATTTTATAATTCATTGATCGGCTCAAATTCAATTTCACAATCGATTTAGCCATGTCCATCTGTCCATATACCCATTAGTCCGTCTGAGCTCACAATTATGTTTAATGTTCTTGTAGTTCTTAAGTATAAATGACACCATTAATTTTCGTACTCGTCGGGACTCATTTGTCCTTAGCCCCCGTAAAAACTCTCCTTCATAAAATGACTTGAAAGTCAAAATTCATTTAAAAACACTTATAACACATTCAAATAACTAAATAAAAGTGAACGTGAGTAAAACACCTACTTAGCGACCCTCTAATTATGTGTCTGGTGGGCCTACTTTGCGATCCTCTATCTAATCCTCTGGTGAGCCAATGAGGTGAAAATTCATAACTTAAACTTGACAACGTTTCCCATTTACGTATGTGCAATTTGATTAGAATCGAACAAAACTTTTAAAAGTTACTGAATTATTTCCTCGTTTTTATACCCTACACATTACTATAGTGGAGAGGGTATCAGGCATTTATGCTCATGTTTTTGTAACACCCAAAAATTTTGGTTGTAGATATAACTTTTAGTATAACAACTGGCTCAGGATCACTTTTCGAGTCGATTTCGCTATGTTCGTCTGTCAGTCCATCCATCCATTCGTCCGTCTGTCCACCAGTCTGTCTGTCTGCCTGTCTGTCTACGTAGACTTTGTGCGCCCCCTGCAGGTCTCAATTTGCGAGAGAAGTTGATAAAATATGCAACATATATTTCATAAGAATTAGTCCATTAATCAACAGATAACGCTTCCATGTTAAACATTTCAAAAATCACTGGCAGAGAATTTCTTTAGTAATTTTTAGCTCCTTTTTTTATATATTTCTAAATCATTTCTAAAGAATTCGAATTTTAAAGAAAATCACTAAGCAATCAATGTAATTTAACATCAACTGTGTATAAAGTAATTACTTAACACTGATTAAAAATAAAATCCTTAGAAAAAATTACAAAATTGACTGCAAAAAAGAAAAAGAATCATGTCCTTTCTCACTAATGAGCATTTCTTACATTAAGTTCTATAATTATTTTTATGTTCGTTATAGTTTCAAATGGATTTAACTTTAATTCTTAAAGAAATATACTGTCACTCTAGACAATTGTGTTTTCAACTAAAATATTAAAGAAAAAACTAAACGAACAAAAAGACAATTTATCAAGCTGGTTAATTGCAAATGATGTTACAAAACCAGGCATTAAATGTCACAAAAAAAAACTAACAAAAAAATTTATCTACAACAACAACAGTAATACTAATAACAACAAACACTTGCAAGGATAATAAAAACAATCAATTTCAAGTCGAAATAGAAGACACACTTGCCAACATACAAAGATATCAGTCAACAAAAATGTTTCTTTGTGGTTGTATTGTTGGTTGTTAAGTGCTGATGACAATTAGTTCTTTACACATACTTGCACTCGAGTTTGTCGTCTGAAATTCGGAAAAAGAATTACTTACGTGTATGTGTGTGTTAGAGGAAAAGGAAACAAATATATAAATAACTTTAACAACAGAAATGAAATGTAAGTATAAATTAAAACATTTAAATAAATATACTAACTTATTAACTGCAATTGAAATGTGGTTGTCGACAACCAGCAAATATAAGATCAAACCAAGGTAGCATTTTTTAAAAATGTTTGATCACATTCAAGACATTTATTACTCTGCTGCTGGATCATATATGCGCTCATTTTCTGATCATAAATGATACATTTGTCGGGAGAAAATGGTACCCTATCCGCTACTCTTCTAAAAGAGTCTTTTATGAGTCTCATCTTCTGATCCATTTCGACTCATTATACCATATACCACTATAGTGGGGAGAGTATTATACGTTTGTGCTGATGTTTGTAACACACAAAAATATTGGTCCCATACCTACCTTAATGAATACCGATCAATACAGAATCATTTTTTGAGTCGATTAAGATATGTCCGTCCGTCCGGCTGGCTGTCCATGTAAACTTTGTGCGCAAGGTACAGACCGCACAAAGATAATTTAATGAAATTTAGACCAAGCATGTTTCTTGGCACAGGGACAAAGTCTACTGAAAATGGTTAAAATCGGTCCATTTATTCATCTAGCCCCCATACAACCGTACCTCCCGATTAAGGCTTCTTATGCCATAATTACGTCAAATATACTATTATCTCTAAAAATTGGCATAAATAAGTTTTGTGTAAGTATAAATGACACTGCAGAATTTTGTAATGATCGGACTTTATTTAACCCTAGCCCCCATACAAACCCTTCTTCAAGAAATATCTTAAGCGTCTAACATTGACTTGTAACCATTTGTATCGCAATGAAACTCAACAAAAATAACTGTTATTTAAAAATTTATCCTTTTCCAAATTTAATGAGGATCAGCTCATATTTGTCCTGTACTCCTATACATATAAAGGAATTAAGGTAAAATACAACATTAAAGTTTCTTTATGAAAGATAAAAATTTTAAAAATATACTCATGGTCGACTATAATTTCTTACTTAATTTTTTAATATAATCAGTTTTCAATCATATATCAAGATCATCTTCAAATCATTTTTTAAGCGCACAACTTATTAATCACTTTTCGGGCATCAAAAGAACTTTAAAAAGACTTAGTCATCAATATATAGGAAAAATCTAAATTAAAATGCTTTTAAATTCTTTGATAAAGGGATTAACGTTAAAATTAAAGTTATTAATACAGAATTTAGTGTTTTAGTGAATTTTGACATTTAAGGCATTTTCAAAAGGTAACATAGTATGTAAGCTGTAGCGTATGCATATGGTTTACATGGAAACACAGACGGATGGACGGATTCTCTGAGTTTATATTAAGATGGTTTATATTAAGATGCATCACCCATATATTTTGCATAAAACCCTCCTCACTATAGTGGGCGAGCTGTAGCGTACGCACAAGGTTTACGTGGACACACAGATGGACTGACGGATGGACGGAAATATCAGAATCACTTTCTAAGTCCATTTGTATACTTTAAGGTGAAGGATCAAAATATTTAGCATAAAATCCCCCCAAATTTTATTTAGAAAGATATATTTTCCTTTAGAAAATTTCTCTAAAAAATAGAAGATTTTCTTATAGAAAAATATTTGCTTTAAATTAGAGACAATTTTAATTTTAAACATTTCTCAGAAACAGAAATAACAAGTATGTATGTATAGTCGGGCGTAGCCGACCATATGATACCCTACACCAGTCAGTATGTATGTTAAAAATGGGGATTATTTAAAAAAATAAAGCATTTGGTTTGTTTTTTTTTAACTTTATTTCGGATTATTTTTACTTTTTTTTTGACAAAAAAAGAGATTTTTTTAAGAGGGCTTAAAGGGTAGTAGGGCAAAATATGGCCCTATCCTTAAAAATGTTGGTAGGGGGAGTTAAGTCTTCTTCAATATTATTTATGTAGAATTTAAAAGTGTTATTAGTGTTTTTAAGTGAATTTTTCTGAAGGGGAGTTTGTATGGGGGATAAGGTCAAATGAAGCCCGATCATTACGAAAATCGCTAGTGTTATTTAGAGTTCTAAAAAACTAAGTTTTGTCGAATTTTGTTAACATAATAGATCATTTAAATTAATTATAAGCCAAAAGGCCCTATTTGGGGGGTACGGTTGTATGGGGGCTAGTCGAAATAATGGACCGATTTTAACCATTTTCAATAGGCTTCGTCCTTGGGCCAAAAGAAGCGTGTGTGCCAAATTTCATCCAATTATCTTGAAAATTGCGGCCTGTACCTTGCGCACAAGGTTTACATGGACAGCCAGCCAGACGGACAGACGGACGGACGGACACAGCTTAATCGACTCAGAAAATGATTCTAAGCCGATTGGTATACTTTAAGGTGGGTATAGGACGAATATTTTTGTATGTTACAAACATCAGCACAAACCCAATATACCCTCCCCACTAAAGTGGTGTAGGGTATAAAAATTCTGTAGAAAATTTCTCAGTCACGAAGAATATTTTTCTATAAGAAAATTTCTTAGAATCTGAGATAATTTACCAATAATAAATATCACAGAATCTGAAGAAAAATTCTATCAATCTAAGACAAATTTCCATTAACAAATATATCATAATATGGCCTGGTTTTCTACAGAAAATTTCTCACAATTTGTGATAAGTTTTCTATAGAAAATTTCTCACAATTTGTGATAAGTTTTCTATAGAAAATTTCTCACAATTTGTGATAAGTTTTCTATAGAAAATTTCTCACAATTTGTGATAAGTTTTCTATAGAAAATTTTTCACAATTTGTGATAAGTTTTCTATAGAAAATTTTTCACAATTTGTGATAAGTTTTCTATAGAAAATTTTTCACAATTTGTAAAAAGTTTTCTACAGAAAATTTCTCACAATTTGTGATAAGTTTTCTATAGAAAATTTCTCACAATTTGTGATAAGTTTTCTATAGAAAATTTCTCACAATTTGTGATAAGTTTTCTATAGAAAATTTCAACAATTTTCCTAGAAAAAAAAATTGTTCAAAATTTGATATTTATTCTTTTAAAAATATATTTTTCCTAATTTTTGCTGTCAAAATGTCATAAAAAAATTTATCATAACATAAATAATTTACGAAATTTCCTTGTAACTAACTTTACCTTGTAACCTTACTGTCATACAACAACAAAAAACTCACGCTCAATAAAAACTTACGGAAACGGAAACAATTTGAAAAAAATATATAATTTATATTTTCTCTAGTAAACAAAAACTAAATGTTATTTACTGATATTCTAATATTTATTTACTAAAATGCACACCAATAAAAGTTATTTGTGGTTTACAAAGCAAAAGCAGAAGTAATTTAATGTAACATTTAGGTAAAATGATACCAAAAATATAATATCTATAAAAAAATATACAAACATAAATTATGTTATATTAAATTATACTTCATGCAAATATTTATATATAAGTATACATGTTTATTAACAATTACTTTAACTAAGGAAAATTGATGAGTTTTCTAAGAAAAGTTTTCCAGAAAATTTGTTGCAAAAAAAAGTATTTAGTTTCAAGGCCATATAAGCAAAAGTTGTTGTAGGTAATAGGAAAAATGTTATACAAATGGAAGTTGTTCATAGTTTTACTTTTGAAAACGAATAAATATAAAGTTGTGTTAAATATTTTACCTAATATTTAATATTAAATTTATTTTTAACGCAGACATATTATAAACGTGGATGATACTTTTTTGGGTGCTCTTGTTAAAAAAATATAAAAACGTTAACTATTTGATCTTGTGTCCAATGAAGTGTATGCCTCAAATTACATGGGCACACAGACGGACTGATAGGTGAACAGAAGGAAGGACACAGCTTAAGCTACTCAGGAGATGATTCTAGCCAATATTAGAATCAATATTTTTATCATATATCCATTCCTCTATAGTATAGGGTATTATGAGTTTAAATAAACAAAATTAATGTACAAATAAACAAATAAATACACTAGATATATGGTGGTGCTATATCATATAATAATCTCCCCTGGGAGCATGTTACCTTGTTGAAGCCTCCACCTTGGTGTTATTGCAATTGAGGGGAATCAAGATGTGTCCAATACCTCTAGTTTGGCCGGGTTACAGTCTACTGTCTGGCTTAGTCCTTGCATAGTTTGAAAAAGGTCAAACCAGAGCACCGCATCATCTTGTACTACGGGTGGGCAGTTGCCCGTAGGACTATGTCCTGGCTGGTCGGTTGGTTGAGGTTCCTTCGGGATCCACGTAGTGGCTATGGTTTAAATACAAATTCGCCGGGAGAGAATGTTGGTTTAAGGACTGATATATCCTATACCTAATGGGTTGGATCATCTCTCTTCGAACAGATCTGTGTACAAAGCGGCATATGTTGGATACATGAACGCGATCGATTATGGGACACCGCATGTTATAGGCGTCTGTAGATGGTGTTGCCAAATCAACAGAGGCCATCCCAGCTGCGTGGATCTAAACGGAAGTGATGTTTTTACATCTCGGATGTTAAGCAACATGGCAGCAATGGTCAGAGATTAGATAGCTTGAGTACTTCAGCAAAGTGCTTGTACATGGACCGGTCAAATCCATGTACAAAAATTGCAACATGAGTTCTTCATTGAAGGATAAAGGGGTGATGGTAGACCGTTGTCAAGTCCAGTGGATGAAAAAGACCTCCGTGGTGTAGGGCATTATGCTAGGTATTTACGTAAAACTCTCGACATTTATTAATCAGATAATAATCTATAAAAAATTGGTATCAGACTCTGAGAAATTTTCTTTAGGAAACAAGTCTCGGATTTTGAGAAACTTTCTATAGGAAAACTTTTCAATATTCTGGGAAATTTTCTATAGAAAAGAAAAAGAGTCTCAAATTCTAAGAAATTTTCTATAAGTTAATTGTCTCAAATTCTGAGAAATTTTCTATCAGTAAATTATCTCAAATCCTGAGAAATTATCTTTGGGAATTAATCCCAGATTCTATGAAATTTTCTTTAAGAAAATAGTCTGAGATTCTGATAAATTTTCTATAGAAAAATAGTCTCAAATTCTAAGATTTTTTTTAACAAATAGATTGAGATTTTGAAAATTTCTATCAAATATCTTTCGATTCAGAAATATTTTCAATAGTCTCAAATTATGAGAAATTTTCTATCAGTAAATAGTCTCAAATTGTAAGAAATTTTCTACGGGAAAATAGTTTCAGAACCTAAGAAATTTTATATGGGCAGAAGTCCCAGATTCTAAAAGCAATTTGTATAATTTTCTAATAAATTTTCTATTCAGAAATATTTTAAGATTCTTTAAAATATTTTTATAAAGAAATAAATTCTAAGAAATTTTTTGTGGTCTTACAATTTTGTCTCTGATTGTGATCAAATTTATACAAGAAAACAAGTAGAAAAGTCTAGCCTGGCATGTCCGGCCATATAACACCTAACACCATGAGTGATTTTTTATAAAAGAGTTTAATATATATAAAAATTATCTTCATGTTGCTCATCATACAATTAATACTTAATAGTCCTTAATGCTATAATTAAGTAAATAATTTAAGTAACCATGAACAAAATACAAACACATTAAATAAAACTAGTCAGATGAAGCCGAAGCATAAATACCCAGCAAAAACTTGGTAATAACTTGCAATTGTATACACTAACACTATTAATATACTTTTCAATAACCACTAAACATTGTTGTGATTACATTGAAGTACTTTAATAACGTGTTATATAAATACTTTATAGTTCATTAGTGAGCTTGGGCGTGAAGCTGTATACGTTTTTTCACACATTGACTGATTTTACCAGTGATCTCTAATCGATTGTGTTAAGTAGTTTATATCACCAATGACATAACCATGTTAAAATAATTACTATTACTAATGCTATTGTGTAAGTAAATTTTTCCGTTTAACCCCTTGACTGGTTATGAAAGTTTTTGCTGGGCATCTAGGCAGAACCTTGAAGGTTTCATTTAAAGCTCTTCCCATTTTTAAAGTTATTTACATGTTTATTTATATTTTGTATTATTGTGAACATTTTGAAAATTCTACACAAAATTTTTTGGCATTCATTATACCCTACACCATTTTAGTGGAGTAGAGGGTATATTGGGTTTGTGCTGATGTTTGTAACATACAAAAATATTCGTCCTATACCCACCTTAAAGAATACCAATCGACTTAGAATCGTTTTCTGAGCCGATTAAGCTATGTCCTTCCGTCCGTCCGTCCGTCTGGCTGACTGTCCAAGTAAACCTTGTGCGCAAAGTACAGGTTGCATTTTTCAAGATAACTGGATAAAAGTTGGCACGAACACTCTTTTTGGCCCTAAGACAGATTCCATTGAAAATTGATAAAATCTGTCCATTTTTTCTCTAAGCCCCCATACAACCGTACCCCCCGAATAGGGTATTTGGGCTCATAATTAAGTTAAATGTTCTTTTTTGTCAACAAAAGTCGGAAAAATTAAGTTTTATAGAAGATTTAGTGACGTTATCGATTTTTGTAATGATCGGGCCTCATTTGACCCTAGGCCCATAGAAACTCCTTTCAGAAACTGACTTGAAGATCAAAATTTACTTATAAACACTAAACACTTTTAAATTCTACATAAATAACGTTAAAGTAGACGTGAATTCCTCTACCAACATTAATAAGGATCGGCCCATATTTTCCCATACTCCCCTTTGAGCCCTCTTGTAAAAAATATATATTTTTTGCCTAAAATTATTAAAAATATTCCGGAATAAAGCTAAAAAAACAAATCAAATGCTTTTTTTAAATAATCCTCATTTTTAACATATTGACTGGTGTAGGGTATCATATTGTCGCCTATGACATTCATACTTGTTTTTTAATGAGTTTTGTTTTTTTTTTAAGTTGAACATTAAAATGGAAACTAATTAATTACACTTAAACTAAATAAGACATAATTACTGTTACATTTTTTACATAATAAAGACATTATGACTTTTTTGTTTGCGACATATGAATGTCAACGGCATCCATCATTCATTTGTCATTTGTTAATGACAATTGGGAAAACTTAAATGAGGAGTGGTTTCAGAGGTTCTATGACAGTGGTGGCGGCGTTAAAGTTGGTTAATAAAAATAGGCTCAAAGGTGTTTATTAATTAAGGGTTCTACAGGTGACACGTTTTTATGAAAGACAATTGACTTGATTCTAGGAAACTCATATTTACTCTACTAATTGTAAAAAACAAATACCAAAGAGGAGAAATACGTTATTATTAGACATTTCCAGAAAATTACACAGAAATAATAGTTTGTTATAAGAAATATATAAAATAAAATTTTCCACTAAAAATTGTTACAAAATATACAAACATTTATTAAAACTATCAATTGCATATTATTTATTCCCTTGTCACTAGAAGCATTTGTTGCCAAGTTTGTTAAATAAGATTAAATTTTTAATTTCCTTAATTGATATCAATTAAGGATAATTCAATTTTCATATACTTTATATAAAACTATGTTATAGTTTTTTCATATATTATTTGTAACGCTCTAAAAATATATCACTTCATATATATCTAGTTCTTTTTTTTGTTCGTGTTAAATTTAGCACCAAATTAATGCCTGGTTTTATGCTGCGAATATTTCATATTATATTTTCTGGTTACAAGCCTGTGAAACATTGTCTAGAATCTAAAATGAAAAAATGTCGAGAATTTGCTACACAAAAGGAAACCAACCGAAACTAATCGATGAATATAAATGAATTCCACTGCATACTAAACAAGTGGAATGAATCGAACAATGGTTGAGTATGCATCAACATATGTCTCATGCTTGAATGCAACCGGCACAGTGAGCTTGCAGAAGAAAAACCAACATACAATTCAAGTGCATAAATTTACTACCGTTTCGTTAGCACAATAATCCTTTAGAGCCCACTATGTTTTTAACGTATATTGCACTTATAGATTGTTGCAAATATACCAACACATATGAAGGTATATATGTATATATGTGTATTTGCAGTGTACTACTACACAACAAACATGTCGACTACAATTGTTGTTACTATCAAGTATTGCTATACACTCACTCAATTCACACAATTTCATTTTGAAATATTTTATATGAGTATTTGAATTGAATGTTCAATCATATTGTTTGTAATTGATGCGCTTTATTTTTTTTTACATTTTATACAATAAAATCCCTTTGTTTACATCTAAATATCTAAATAATTTTAAAAATTCATGTTGAGTATTGTTTATAAAGCTTTTTCAATGTAAAACATACATATATTTGTGTTGGAAAAAGTCTACTCGTTAATAAACTGGTATATATAATATTATATAATATATATATATATATATATAATATATATTATGATCTATATATATATATATATATCTATAATATCTATATATATTATATATATATAATATATATATAATATATAATAAAATCTAATAAATATATATATATAATATATATATTTTATATATATATATATATATATATATATATTCTTATATTATATATATATATATTATATATATATATATATATAATATATATATTATTATATATATATATAATATATACACATACATTATAATAAATACTGTTATATTAAAGTAATTGAACATTTGTCAAACAAATTACATACGTAAAAGCTGTTCATAATAATTAGAATTAAACAGGAACTGAACTAGAACTAAACTACAAGAAAAGTCGAAATGAACTGCACTAGAACTGAACTAGAACTGAACTAGAACTGAACTAGAACTGAACTAGAACTGAACTAGAACTGAACTAGAACTGAACTAGAACTGAACTAGAACTGAACTAGAACTGAACTAGAACTGAACTAGAACTGAACTGAACTGAACCTCACACTGAACTGAACTGACAACTAGAACTGAACTAGAACTGAACTAGAACTGAACTAGAACTGACTAGAACTGAACTAGAACTGAACTAGAACTGAACTAGAACTGAACTAGAACTGAACTACACTGAACTAGAACTGAACTAGAACTGAACTAGAACTGAACTACGAACTGAACCAAGAACTGAACTAGAACTGAACTAGAACTGAAACTCGCAACTGAACTAGAACTGGAACCCGAAATGAACTAGACCAGAACTAGCACTGTGAACTAGAACTGAACTGAACTGAACTAGACTGAAACTAGAACTGAACTAGAACTGAACTAGAACTGAACTAGAACTGAACTAGAACATGAACTAGACCTGAACTAGAACTGAACTAGAACTGAACTAGAACTGAACTAGAACTGAACTAGAACACTGAACTAGAACTGAAACTAGAACTGAACTAGAACTGCACTAGCACTAGAACTAGACTGAACTAGAACTGACCTAGCACATGAACTAAAACTGAACTAGAACTGAACTAGACCTGAACTAGAAACTGAACTAGAAACTGAACTAGAACCTGAAACTAGAACTGAACTAGACAACTGAACTAGCAACCGAACTAGAACTGAACTAGAACTGAACTAGAACTGAACTAGAACTGAACTAGAACTGACACTAGAACACTAGAACTGAACTAGAACTGAACTAGAACTGAACTAGACCTGAACTAGACCTGAACTAGAACTGAACTAGAAACTGAACTAGAACTAGAACTGAACTAGACCTGAACTAGAACTGAACTAGCAACTGAACTAGAACTGAACTAGAACTGAACTAGAACTGAAACTAGAACTGAACTAGAACTGACCTAGAACTGAACTCGAATGCAACTAGAACTGAACTAGAAACTGAACTAGAACTGAACTAGAACTGAACTAGAACTGAACTAGAACTGAACTAGAACTGAACTAGAACTGAACTAGAACTGAAAACTAGAACTGAACTAGAACTGAACCTAGAACTGAACTAGAAACTGAACTAGAACTGAACTAGAAACTGAACTAGAACTGAACTAGAACTGAACTCGAACTGAACTAGAATGACACTAGAACTGAACTAGAACTGAACTAGAACTGAACTAGAACTGAACTAGAACTGAACTAGAACTGAACTACGAACTGAACTAGAACTGAACTAGAACTGAACTAGAACTGAACTAGAACTGAACTAGAACTGAACTAGAACTGAACTAGAACTGAACTAGAACTGAACTAAACTGAACTAGAACCGAACTAGAACTGAACTAGAACTGAACTAGAACTGAACTAGAACTGAACTAGAACTGAACTAGAACTGAACTAGAACTGAACTAGAACTGAACTAGAACTGAACTAGAACTGAACTAGAACTGAACTAGAACTGAACTAGAACTGAACTAGAACTGAACTAGAACTGAACTAGAACTGAACTAGAACTGAACTAGAACTGAACTAGAACTGAACTAGAACTGAACTAGAACTGAACTAGAACTGAACATAGAACTGAACTAGAACTGACCTAGAACTGAACTAGAACTGAACTAGAACTGAACTAGAACTGAACTAGAACTGAACTAGAAACTGAACTAGAACTGAACTAGAACTGAACTAGAACTGAACTAGAACTGAACTAGAACTGAACTAGAACTGAACTAGAACTGAACGACACTGAACTAGAACTGAACTAGAACTGAACTAGAACTGAAACTAGAACTGAACTAGAACTGAACTAGAACTGAACTAGAACTGAACTAGAACTGAACTAGAACTGAACTAGAACACGAACTAGACTAGAACTGACTCACTGACTCTAGAACTGAACTAGAACTGAACTAGAACTGAATAGAACTTAAAACTAGAACTGAACTAGAACTGAACTAGAACTGAACTAGAACTGAACTAGAACTGAACTAGAACTGACTAGAACTGAACTAGAACTGAACTAGAACTGAACTAAAATGAACTAGAACTGAACTAGAACTGAACTAGAACTGAACTAGAACTGAACTAGAACTGAAACTAGAACTGAACTAGAACTGAACTAGAACTGAACTAGAACTGAACTAGAACACTGAACTAGAAACTGAACTAGAACTGAACTAGAACTGAACTAGAACTGAACTAGAACTGAACTAGAACTGAACTAGAACTGAACTAGAACTGAACTAGAACTGAACTAGAACTGAACTAGAACTGAACTAGAACTGAACTAGAACTGAACTAGAACTGAACTAGAACTGAACTAGAACTGAACTAGAACTGAACTAGAACTGAACTAGAACTGAACTAGAACTGAACTAGAACTGAACTAGAACTGAACTAGAACTGAACTAGAACTGAACTAGAACTGACACGAACTGAACTAGAACTGAACTAGAACTGAACTGAACTGAACTAGAACTGAACTAGAACTGAACTAGAACTGAACTAGACACTGAACTAAAACTGAACTAGAACTGAACTAGAACTGAACTAGAACTGAACTAGAACTGAACTAGAACTGAACTAGAGAACTGAACTAGAACTGAACTAGAACTGAACTAGAACTGAACTAGAACTGAACTAGAACTGAACTAGAACTGAACTAGAACTGAACTAGAACTGAACTAGAACTGAACTAGAACTGAACTAGAACTGAACTAGAACTGAACTAGAACTGAACTAGAACTGAACTAGAACTGAACTAGAACTGAACTAGAACTAGAACTGAACTAGAACTGAACTAGAACTGAACTAGAACTGAACTAGAATAAAACTAGAACAGAACTAGAACTGAACTAGAACTGAGCTAGAACAGAACTTCTAGTTCTGTACTAGAACTGAACTAGAATATGTACTAAAACTGAACTGGAATATGTTTATGATTAACAAATCCTTGATTATTTATTGAAGTATATAACATAAAAAATTTTTACGTATATTAATACACAAATGTATATTTTTTGGAAAAGAATTTTAATGACAATGATTCCTATTCACTATTGGTAGTTTGCTCCATATGTATATAGACTAGAGATGAACGTAACTAACTATATAAGTACATATTGTGTACATAGTTTCATTCAGCTCATTAAAATTTATGACATGCGATATAAACATTTGTAAAAACAATTGATATTGCAAATATAGAAACATACAATAGTGATATACTTAAGGGTGAACCCATAACTTATATCATACTTAAAATATATACTGATATTAAGGAAAAATTACTTTGAAAAGTTATTTCAAGATTCAGCTTAGTTATACTTATCGAAAAATCAGACAAAGGGACTCCCTTATTAATATTTTTAAACATACATCTACAGTTGGAAAAGCTGCCACACTGTGACATTGTTACTAAATCATTCAAGTGTTGTAATAATGTATAGTATGTATATATGTATAAGCTTTTGTGTGTCTGCATAAAATTCTTTAACTTATACTAGTGTTGAGTTCAATAGAATGAATACCACATTTTGACACTTAAGTACAATTTATGTGTATACATAAATATATTGTTCTGACACTTCTACGAGTTTGAATATGTACAAGCACTAGAAAATATTTGCGTAAATTTAAAAGAGAAACTTGAATAATGTTTTTGTTAATGTCATTATGCCAAAACCGTTGGAAGAATTGTCAAAAATATAAAAAATAATAAACTTGTTGTCATGAGTCTTTTACATTCAATAGAAAAATGTTTTCAATTAGAAAACAACTTCAGAAAAACTTTTCATTTGCTACCCATAATGAGAACACTAATTGTGCTTACTACAAACATACATACATATGTATGTATGTAAGTATAGAAAACACGTACTCGTGTAACGTATTGAGGATACTAAAAATATGTGAAAATACTTTCAGTTTTTAAATTACAGTTTCTTGGAAAGTATTACAATTCCTTTACAGGGTTATGACATCAGGAAACGTACATTATGACATTGTAAAGTTAATGAATGTTTAAAAATTAGAAAAATATTGCAATTAGAAAAATGTATCAAAAGAATGGGAAAACTCATTTTTCAAATGAAGACTCAAATTTAGACAGAACAGAATAAAATATATCCAAGGAACAATTAAGTTGCATTTTTAATAATGATACATTTTCTACAAAAAATGTGTTTTCTATTAATTATATAGAAAAGTTTTTTCTAACTAAGAGTACATTTTTCACAAATTAAGAATGTTCAGTTCTAGTTCAGTTCTAGTTCAGTTCTAGTGCAGTTCTAGTTCAGTTCTAGTTCAGTTCTAGTTCAGTTCTAGTTCAGTTCTAGTTCAGTTCTAGTTCAGTTCTAGTTCAGTTCTAGTTCAGTTCTAGTTCAGTTCTAGTTCAGTTCTAGTTCAGTTCTAGTTCAGTTCTAGTTCAGTTCTAGTTCAGTTCTAGTTCAGTTCTAGTTCAGTTCTAGTTCAGTTCTAGTTCAGTTCTAGTTCAGTTCTAGTTCAGTTCTAGTTCAGTTCTAGTTCAGTTCTAGTTCATTTCTAGTTCAGTTCTAGTTCAGTTCTAGTTCAGTTCTAGTTCAGTTCTAGTTCAGTTCTAGTTCAGTTCTAGTTCAGTTCTAGTTCAGTTCAAGTTCAGTTCTAGTTCAGTTCTAGTTCAGTTCTAGTTCAGTTCTAGTTCAGTTCTAGTTCAGTTCTAGTTCAGTTCTAGTTCAGTTCTAGTTCAGTTCTAGTTCAGTTCTAGTTCAGTTCTAGTTCAGTTCTAGTTCAGTTCTAGTTCAGTTCTAGTTCAGTTCTAGTTCAGTTCTAGTTCAGTTCTAGTTCAGTTCTAGTTCAGTTCTAGTTCAATTCTAGTTCAGTTCTAGTTCAGTTCTAGTTCAGTTCTAGTTCAGTTTTAGTTCAGTTCTAGTTCAGTTCTAGTTCAGTTCTAGTTCAGTTCTAGTTCAGTTCTAGTTCAGTTCTAGTTCAGTTCTAGTTCAGTTCTAGTTCAGTTCTAGTTCAGTTCTAGTTCAGTTCTAGTTCAGTTCTAGTTCAGTTCTAGTTCAGTTCTAGTTCAGTTCTAGTTCAGTTCTAGTTCAGTTCTAGTTCAGTTCTAGTTCAGTTCTAGTTCAGTTCTAGTTCAGTTCTAGTTCAGTTCTAGTTCAGTTCTAGTTCAGTTCTAGTTCAGTTCTAGTTCAGTTCTAGTTCCAGTTCTAGTTCAGTTCTAGTTCAGTTCTAGTTCAGTTCTAGTTCAGTTCTAGTTCAGTTCTAGTTCAGTTCTAGTTCAGTTCTAGTTCAGATCTAGTTCAGTTGTAGGTTAGTTCTAGTTCTGTTTTATTTCAGTTTTTCTTCAGTTCTAGTTCAGTTCTATTTCAGTTTTATTTCACTTCTATTTCAGTTCTATTTCCGTTCTAATTGATTTGTATCAGTTAAATTTTTAAACAGTCGCTAGTGACATTAACCCAAAGTTTACTAGGATCTTATCTTACTGCTGGTCCCATTTGACTTTTGTTGCAAAGTTTTTTTTTTCAAAGACAATTCTTGCCTATTAAAAGTAATTTCTCTATGCCAAAGTCACTGGCACAAGACTATTTCCTAGTTTACAACTAATTTTTCCATTGAAATTTAACCGGAAGTTTGTGAAAAGTTTTTTTTTAGCTTAAAGAGGTATCACACAGACAGCATTCTCTTGCTACTGAAAACAAACGAAGATAATTTCATAAACACTTTATTGGCAACATTTAAGAATATAAAAATTTATAAAATGTTCAAAACATTGGCCTGCTGTGAAACAATAAATTATTAAAACACTTAAACGCTTCGCAAATTAAAGCAATTAAATTGTGGGAATTATAAAAGAAGAAAAAAAAAATACAAAATAAATTTTATTATTTTCATTTCTTGGCGCCTTTATGTCTTTTTTTTTTTTGAAATTATGGCGGCGTATGACCATATGGTATCGATGTGGTCTTAACATGAAAATATTACAACAACAGGTTTTGATGCTTAGTATAATTTGAAATAATTTTTGGTATTAATGTATAAAAATGTTGTTATTTTCAGTTACAATTTGAATATTTCTAGTTTTGTTCTTGTTCATTTCTAGATCTGTTGAAGCTGTACCTTTTCTCCATTGATATTAATATGATGATTCAGTTTTTAATGTTCATTTAATTGATTACATATTTATTGTGTTCGTATTAAAGTATTCCAGAGAAACATAATTTTTATGTTTTGGCCATAAATTATTTATGGCCACGCACGAGAATAAACAAATGGCTAAAAATCAATATTAGAAAATTTGAGGCAAAAGTTAAATGTAAAAACGAAAACATTTGAGTTATATCTCCTAGGAAATAATATAATATTTATTAATAACCTTGGCCTTAGAATGAAAATGTTTTAAATTTTCACTTAACTGTAAATATTTAAAGCAATTTTACAGAAACATTTAGTAAACAAAAACAACAAATTTAAGTAAAATTTCAATTATTGACTGTAAGCACTATATACATAGGTCAAATAATGTAAATTTCATGTAAAATAAACATAAGTAAGGTAGAACTAAAATTTCCTTGAACTTGGAACGAATATCACTTTTATAAAATTTGAGTTGAAAGAAACTTACGTATAATGTATTTTTCCTCAAGCTAATGGGCAATTTGCAATGGTTTTTTTTTTATATAAACTCTAGTTCTCTAACTTGTTGCCTTCATCAAGTATTCATAAAGATTAAAAAAAGGAAATTCCCATCATCTTTACTTTTCTTTTTTTTTTTTTTGACATGAAAATCTGTTTGCTGTTATTTGACTATAATGGTTTCGGATAAGTGTGTGTGTGTGTGTGTTTAAATTGTGTATCCCACACATTTACATGGATCATCATGAAGTGTGCCTTAGTGTTTGTTTAACTTTCAACATTTGCTTTATTTAATATTCTTAAATTTTGAACAGTAGTTTTATTTGATTTTACTGAAAGACATGTACAACAAGTAAGAAATTAAAGTTGGTCGTGGCAGACCATATTTTTTTTGAATTATCTCCAAAATTACAAGGTTTGATTGCAAGGTTTACAAGCTCTATTTGGGTGTTTAGTTGTATGAGAGCTAGGTGAAATAATCGACCGATCATAACCATTTGCAATAGGCTTCGTCCCTAGGACAATAGAAGACCATACCAGCAAAATCTTTACTTAGCCGGTAAGTAGGCAAGTAATATTGGAGAAAAGTGTAAGTAGTTACTTTTTGGGTGAATAACTACTTATTTTTGTTCGACGATGACTTTTGGCTTATAATTAATTTAAATAATCTATTATGTTAACAAAAGTCGACAAAACTTAGTTTTATAGAACTTTAAATGACACTGCCGATTTTTGTAATGATCGGACTTAATTTGACACTATCCCATATACAAACTCCCCTTCAGAAAATGACTTAAAGGTCAAAATTCACTTACAAACACTAATAACACTTTTAAATTCTACATAAATAATATTGAAGAAGACTTAATTCCGCCTACCAACATTTATAAGGATAGGGCCATATTTTGCCCTACTCCCCTTTGAGCCCTCTTAAAAAATCTCCTTTTTGCCAAAAAAAAGTAAAAATATTCCGAAATAAAGTTAAAAAAAACAAACCCAATGCTTTATTTTTTAAATAATCCCCATTTTTAACATACATGCTGCCTGGTGTAGGGTATCATATGGTCGGCTACGCCCGACTATACATTCATACTTGTTTTCTTTTGAAGTTTCCTTATTGTCCACACACAGGAGCTTTTGTTTCAGAAACTGCATTGATTTGTTTTGTAACAAAAAAAAAAAAAAAAAACATTCCGAGTACGGGAATCTCCGTACCGAGAAAGTGTTGAATGATATTCCTTTTCTTTCTCTCTCAAGCAAAATCAAAAGTTTCTCAAAAAAATTTCCTACCGTATAACCCTTTACCTTCGTGAGAAGGGTATATATAAGTTCGTCATTCCGTTTGTAATTTTTATAATATAATTTTCCGACCCTATAAAGTACATATATATTATCTGGATCCTTATAGTTAGCGGAGTCGATTAAGCCATGTCCCTCTGTCTGTATGTTTGTTGAAATCAGGACCCCAGATATCGACGAGATACGAATCTTCAATAATTCAGTTAGACATGCTTTCGGGAAGATCGCTATATAAAATCAGCAAAATCGGTCTATAAGTAATGGAGATATGAGCAAAAATCCGAGACAACCTCTGAAAATTTTATCAAAAACTGAGATATTTTATTCATGCTCAAACAGAAATTGCAAAAAAAAACAAAAACAAAATACATTATCATACGGTAAATTTTGTTATTGTACTCTGTTTATAAAACCAATGCAGAGCGAGATCTGCAGAGCGAGAGCTGCAGAGCGAGAGCAGGACTAGTGTGTTGTTATTGGCTAGAAACATGAAATTAATTATGTGGAGTCTGGTTTAAGTAAGAAGCCTAAAAGGGAACTTTTTGGTACTTTTTCGTTTTTTAAAAGGTACTTTTTGAATTTTCTATAATATTGAATCTCGAAATATGAAATTAAGTATGTAGATTCGGTATTAGGTGAGAACACATAAAATGGAACTTTTTGGTACTTTTTCGTTTTTCAAAAGGTACTTTTTGAGTTTTCTATAATGATTCCTATATTTTATTACTTTTTATTTAAACTAATGACGCCCTGTCATATGTATTCCACACGTAAATTTCTATATACCATAAAAATTTTAAAGTGTAATTGATTTATCACAGCAAAGAAAGAACGAAGTACTTTCAAAAGAATAACATTTATCACCACTTCAAAAGTAACACAAAGCGATTTTTTTCACCTTCTGTGGAAGTGATGTTTATTGACTTCCAAAAAAGCGAAAAGAATCTATCTTTTGTACTATTTTGTTTTTAATATATCCATTTTTGTTATTTAGAATAGTTATTAGATAGAATATGACAAATATAGGATTTTTATCTTATTTGGGGGAAAGTTATTGTCAAGTATATGTCTATACGAAACAGATGTTCTTCATCTTCTCCAGACGTTCTTCATCATATCCAGGAAATTTATTGTCAGATTATGGCTACTGGAAACAGACGTTCATCATCTTCTCAAGACAGACTGCCTTACGAACAGACTTGACTAGATCATCCAAAATCAAACTTATAGTTTAAAGTCTAATAGGGACTCATAAATAAGTTAACTTTTCAATGAGTTACAAAATCAATAGATATTCTACATTGAATTATTAATAACTGATTTGTTCAACAACAAAAAGTTGAAAACAACATCCTTATCAAAAGTGTACATATGTAGATGATAAACACTTATGCAGTGATATAAACACTTGAGTATATGTATTCTTTTGGTATTTTCATCATTTAAAGTACAACTTAATGCCACATACAGGCATGATAAGTGGCATAAGAACATCTTCTTCTTTTACTCGAAAGTATTTTAACAAGTGAAAGGATTTTTTATTTGTTTTATAATTTAAGGACTTTACTTATACATGAATACCAATATATTTACTTGTGTGTACCTAGCAGTTTTCGGTGAATCTTTTTAAATTATTTGAATAAGATACTAAAAGAAGAAAATTAACGCCTTATAGAACTATTGGTTATCTTGTAATGATTGAAAAAATACACCCATTTTTATATGCAGCTGCAGCTTAATTTGCAACATATTGTGTTGCAATAACTCACATGTTACACAATACTATTAAAAGTTAATTTATCAGCAGAATAGTATTACAAAATAGCAAAATGTTTTATATATTTTATATCAATTATATATTTGACACATATTTTCATAAGATTCCGATTTTTTAATGTTGATTATAAAGCAAAAAATCCAAATTTAAGTCTTTTTGAATTCAAGTAATCTTAATCCTTAATGCATACTTTAGATAAAACTAAAATTGACTCAAGTATACAGAATTCTGAATTAATACCAAAATATCCCCAATTTAAAAATGATTCGTACAAGAAATCTCTAAACATTTCAGCAAAAAATTATACCCAGCACCACTATAGGGTATTATGCGTCTGTGATGATGTGTGTAACACCCAAAAATTTTGGTCCTACCCCCACCTTAAAATATAACAATCGGATTAGAATCACTTTCTGAGTCGATTTAGCTTTGTCCGCCTGTCCTTTCGTCTGCCTGTGTGTCGATGTAACTTTGTGCGCACGTTACAGGTCGCAATTTTCAAGATAAATTGATAAAATTTGGCACATATTATTTTTTTAAGGTTTTTTAATAATCCATATATTTAACATACTGACTGGTGTAGGGTATCATATGGTCGGCCATGCCCGACAATATATTCATAATTGTTTTTAAATAACGCTCTTCTTAAAGGCATGTCTTGGTAAAATTATTGAAAACTCGGGTCTTCATATTTATGTGGGTTCTTATTAAAACTTGTTTTAACTTACACATGGACACTCTCCCGGCTTGTTACCTTGATGATAAACCTTGATATAAACTGGTGATGTCATTTGAGTCTTCGAATATTCCTTTGATTGATTTGACATGGGGTCGAATTAGAGAGCCACATGTTAGTTAGTTAGTTAGTTAGTTAGTTAGTCAGTTAGTTAGTTAGTTAGTTAGTTAGTTAGTTAGTTAGTTAGTTAGTTAGTTAGTTAGTTAGTTAGTTAGTTAATTAGTTAGTTAGTTAATTAGTTAGTTAATTAGTTAGTTAGTTACTTAGTTTGAAAGGAGGATGTACATATATACACCAAATCCGTAGAAATACACCTAGGCCTCTATCGAGCCTGTTGTGCGCTCGAACCCACCACCACCGATCTACCAGACTAGAGCACTAACCACTAACATTCAAGAGTCCATTAGAGATCAACATAATCTGGTACTATGTATGGCCTGTTGCCCGCAGGACTATGTCCTGACTGGTCATGTTTATACCCTACACCAGTATAGTGGGTAGGGTATTATACGTTTGTCCTGATGTTTGTAACATACAAAAATATTGGTCCAATACCCACCTTTAAGTATACCGATCGATTCAGATGTCCGTCCGTCTGTCCGGCTGGCTGGCTTTCCATGTAAACCTTGTGCGCAAGTTACAGGAAATTTGGACCAAGAATGTTTTTTTGCACAGGGACGAAGCCTATTGAAAATGGTTGAAATCAGTCCATTATTTCACCTAGCCACCATACAACCGTACCTCCCGATTACGTCAAATATTCTACTATCTCTCTAAAAATTGGCACAAATAAGTTTTATATAAGTATAAATGACACTGCAGATTTTCGTAAGGATCGGCCCTTATTTGACCCTAGGTCCCATACAAAACCCCCTTCAAAAAATGTCTTAAACGTCTAAAATTGACTTGTAACCATTTGTATCGCAATGAAACTCAACCCAAAGTATAGTCGGCCATGCCCGACTATACTTTCCTACTTGTTTTATTCATTTGTCGTACGTAGTTATCTTATGAGCGTGTCGAATGAATGAGAAGTGTGCAGGATTGAATGGTGATGGATAAATGGTATCTTATAAAAGTGATATCATTGTATTTTTCTTCCTTGTCCAGAAATGTCTAGAGAAAAATCTTTTCATAACATATTTACCACAATTTATAGGAACAAAGTCCTCAGTTTATTTGAGGGATTCCTACTTCGGTCTACCGGTTATGTCTCTAGGTGATATTGCCGACTCAATTGAGACCATTATATCGGTTTGGTTGTAAATGGAAGTAATGTTTATGTATCTTGAAAGTTAGGCAACTAGATAGCAATGGTAAGAGACTAGATAGATAAAGTATTGCAGCAAAGGTAGATTGTTATCTGTGTTTAAGATACACAATGGGGCGTTGTTGAGTCGCCGCAAAAGAATACCTAGTGATTGAAAAAGACCACTGTGAAATAAGACCTCCACTGAAGGTGTTCAATCGCAGTGTATTCCTGAAACGAAAAATATGATATTTTTTATTTTGAAATAACACGACAGGGTGCCACGCCCAATTGTTATATTAAGAGATCCTCAAATTTTTAGCAATAGGGGTGTGTCACATCCAACGCAAAACTATTACAGATACAGTTCCCAAAATTGTACGAAAATTATGTCACATAATAAGCTGCCAATAGTGGGAGTGCCATGCCCCACAATAAAAAATTTGGAGTGCTCAAGTTCTGACCGCACTACTTTGATATCAATATGAATATTCAATACAAATATATTCCAGACAAATATGGGTGGACTAGGAGCTTCACACATCCCATTTGAATTATATACAAAAATTCTTATACCAGGGAAACCATTAGGGCTAGAATGCTTAAAATTCGGACAAACAATTTTGACATTCGTATAAATATTTGATTTATAAGTTGACGGATTATGAGAGCGTGGTCGCTTACGAGTCGATATCTGCTCTTAGAGACATAATATTCGTATATCAGGGAAACTATTATAGCTAGATTCCTCAAATTTTTGACGAGTAACACTAAAATACATGTGAACGTTTTGCGCAAAAAAAACTCAACTATCAAATAGGGGCATGTTACTTCCCATATATATTAAATTGGAATATCTAAAAAAATATATAGGAACAAGAAACTTCTTTATCGATTCTGCAACAGTTTCCATCAGAAATGATTTCTTTATCGTTCTTTTAATAAAATACTAATACTAACGATATTTTTGAGAAAAGATTCCTCCTCTATCAATTCGAAGAAAACTGGGTATAGCTAGTATTAAAATGAAATTTAATTAAATTTATTAAAATGTCATAAAGGTAAAAAGACAAATAAATTTCTTCCCCCTTTTTATAGTCTATAAAGTTTTTACTCCTACATTTGTAACATCAAATCTAAACATGACATTTAAACTCATCGTAGAGTAGAATGATTTAAGATGTCATGTTAGGCAAGGGAAAAAGAACAAAATTAAATAAAGCTTTTAAAAAAAGAAGAAATGTTTTTATGTGTTACACAAAGTCTAAGTCTTCTAATGATGTTTTCTTTGTTTTTTTGGGGAAATAGTAGAAAGGAAATGAGTGCTGGTATTTAAACACAATCCCTTGATGAACATACTATGTGTGTAATGTCATCGTCTAAAGTCAAGCGGATTAAAAAGTAAGAATACTACAAAACTAATATTACTGCAAGAAAAAAAAAGAATAGGAAAAATATTGTCTTTAATACATTTAATGAGATATGATAAAAATGAGTTTATTCTTAATTAAAATTTACTAACAAGTAAAATTTTGCAATAAGTTTGGAAAGTTGAGGATAAATGTGCCTTTATTTTATACCCACAATAAAAAACATAGGGGTTTTTTGATTCTGTTATTTCGTTTGTAGCATATCGAAATATTTTTCTAAGAATCATAAAATATAAATATTCTGGTTCTAACACAATTTAGCCATGTCCGTCCGTCTGTCTGTTGAAAACACGATAGAGTCCGAACGAGAACCGCTAGAAAGTTTTTAGTTCATGCAGATTGCTTGGTATTCGTTTCGCCTAGCCCCCCTAAGGTCCTTATCATGAAAAAAATTATTGAATGAATTATTTTCAATGTTCATAATCTCAGTTTCCGGAACAACATCACTTCCAAGTTACTTGGATCTAACTTCGACGAATGCCTGGCAGTGGCAAAGATACTGCTTCAGACTTTCACTTTCCTCTCCACATTTTTTAGACTCGTGAAAATCCACACGTCCAATTTTGCATAGATCTGCTCGTAATCCTGTGTGTCCACTTAGAATACGTACCATCATTCTAACTTCGGATTTAATCATTTTGAGGAGATTTTTCATCTTCATGGTTCTACCCACTGTTTCAATATTCCAAGAGGTCTTATGGTATTCTCCCACCAATATTTTTTGTCCATCTTGTGTTGCGTTGAATGGTTTTTCGTTTGTAAGGTTAACTGCCTCGAACTCCCTTCCCTTTAAATCTATTACGTTCACCCTTTCGTTTCCGACTACTTCCGAGTAAGTTAGTACCCATACGATGTAAACCTTACCTCTGGGAGAGTATTCAATCCAATACGGTCTTAGTATTAATTTTATTACCTGATATCGCCCTAATTGCCTTGGGGTCCATATTTATTCTAATCCAATGAGTTATTGCTTGGACTTCTGCCTGGAAGCTTGCGTTATGATTTGGTAAAGCGTGGTATATTTCTGTTTCTGGATCTTCAATATATGTAGAACCCCAGCCCCACTTTGTCCCCCAATTTAGAGCCATACGTGTAGCAACGGATTCCTACCAGTATTTGCTCTAATGTTTCGCTTAACCAAGACATAATATCGTTGAACAGCGTTTCAAAATTTCTGACTTATTCTGAGTCTGTTATGCGATGGGCACGTCCAAAGATTCCACTTTGTCCAGTATACGTTGATGGCGTGTCCTGTAACCGATTTTGGTCAGTTCACCTAAAGTAAAGAACCGTTAAGGCTCTTTAAATATCTTAAATATGTTTCAATGTCTGAAATATCTAGCAACGTTTCCATAGCCTTGCTTGAACTAGTACTAGTACCCAAGCAGCATGTATGCTAAACTCCTTGTAGTAGTTTGATATTGCACTTTTTGTCTAAAGCAGTCCACCAGATTATTGAAGCTTAAGCTAGGATTGGTCTAATTAAACTTTTAAAAGGCCAATTTAACATAGTAGAACTAAGACCTCATTTCATGTCTATAGTTCTCCTACATATTGCTCAGCACTGATGTGTATGTGTGTATATGTATGTCATTTTAATTTCCGGTCGAGGATTACACCTAATTACTTAACTTTTTCTGTGATTGTTGTCGGTGTGGCTGGGTTGACAATCCTTGATCGTTGTTCTTTGAACTCGTTCGTCGTTCCGGTGCGTAGAACCGATTATTGTGGGAACTTTGTCTGTCACTGGTATCTTCTTTACCATAACTTTCTATAACAAGCATCTACAGCGATGAAATTAGACATAAACATGTTTTATAGAAACCTTGATCTCTTTGTAAAAATTTTTATAAAGATCGTCCTATAATTGATCCTACCCGCTTTATAAGGACCCCTTCGGAAAATTACTTTAATGCCCATTACTATCTAAAAGAAGTATCTATAGCCAAATTCTTATAAAAACATAAATCTGTTTGTAAAATTGTATTAAGATCGTTACATAATTGATCCTAACCCCCATATAAGGTCCTTCAGAAAATGACTTCAATAATAACCATGACATTGACATTTAAAATCGATTTTAGTCATATGGCTGCTGTGAGAATTTCTAACTGTATGACATTTAAAAAACTATTTCACATATTTTTATTTTCTTAGAAAAAGGTATTTACATTTTTTTTATATAAACGCTACTATTATATTTTTCCAATAAAAAATTTAAATTTTTGTACTTTCAACAAGAAAACCATAAAATCAAACCCTTAAACTAATATTGATATTTAAACATGTGACGTATAAACTATTTATCTTCATATTTTTTTAAAAAAGCCTAAAGTACAATTTTTACTTAAATAGTTTATGATTTTTATGAATGGATTTTGAACTGATAACGTTATCGTAATTTGGAAAAAAATATTTTTGTGTTTGTTTGTATTGTTTGTTTTGAAAACAGTGAAAGGATATTATTGTTATTGTTTTGGAATTAATGCAGAAAATTTGTTCCATGTATTCCAAAAGTTTGTCTATTTCTCTGTTTATCGTTTCTCTAACTGTTTGTCTGTCTGATACCTCCTTCATACAGTGGTGTAATGTATATAAATATCCAATTTATATCTTTGAACTTTACCGACAAATTTTTAACTCAGTAAACAAAGTATATTTATATTAAGGATTGAACCGCGCTTAGTTTGATCACAGAATTTTCCCATCATATCTGGGATTTGAAGTATCGTGTCCTAAAGTTTGAAAAAATGCCTTCGTCAGTAGGTAGGTGGAGGTCCTGCATACTCCTGCATCCTACTCATCTGCATCGAGTCGCTGTAACAACGCTTCGTCTATGTGGCAAGGTAGAGGTCCTGCATACTTCTTCATGAATACATTTGACATCATACTCATATCCAACGCTTAGTGACACAGTACTACTCTTCTGCAGGCTGAATGTCGAAGTGCTTTACGTGAAGACCGTCGTGTTGGCCTTATTTCATTTGGCGAGCTTCTGTGGTGACTCACTACTACAACATTGTGCTTCACACCATATTTACATATATGAAATTTCTGGTCCAACATACGTACACTATTCTTTAACTGCTGATCCTTTGCTTTACTTCCGAGATGCAAAAAAAAAATCATTTCCGTTTACAACCACGCAGATGGGATGCCAAAGACATTGTTCTTGAGAACAATATTTGACACACTCATTCAAGTTATATGGGCTGACAAGAACTATCCGTATTACCAGATTATTTAGTTCTCTGGTTCGGATACATGTCAAATCATTCCGAGGAATGTCTGATGAGTTATTGACATCGCCACTTTATAGCCCCGTTGTATGGAGAAGATGGACGGACATAGCAGAAATTGAATCTGAGCCGATTGGTATACTTTAGTAGCGGTGTTGGATCGATATTTTTGGGTTTTACAAACATCAGCACAAACGCATAATACTATCATCACTATATTGGTGTAGGCTATACAAAGTTAGAGCCCAGAGACCAAGTTAAGCGTTTCGAGGTGTGCTAACATGACTTCATATTTTCTTCATCTGATCTGTGATTTAGTATATCGTGTCCTAAATGTTTGAAAAAATGTAAGTTATCTGAAAGACCATTTTGTCAGCTTTAAAAGAAAGGTCTAACGTCTGACTTATCATAGTTTTCATCGTATTTATACCCTACACTATTAGATTGCGAAACGTATTAGGAAGGATGGAAGAAAGTTTCAATCAGCTGTAATTAATATATTAATTTTAATTAATTTTGATTAAACTTAACGATTTCTGTCCGTCAACTTTTATGCTTTATAAACTACAGCAAATTAAAACAAAGTAAATTTTTTTGCTGTATCTAGCTTCATATGATGATAACTCAATTGAAAAGTGATGATTGTCAGAAGATTATTTCAAAGAAGACGCCATACAATATTTGTACCCTACATCACTTTAGTGGGGAGTTTTATTTTTGGCTGATATGATACCAATAATATTGGTCCTATACCCACCTTAAAGTATACCAATCGGCTCAGAATAATTATCTGAGTCGTCTGTTGTTCGTACGTCTGTCTGTCTGGTTGTCTGTCTGTCTGTTTGTCTGTCTGTCTGTCTGTCTGTCTGTCTGTCTGTTTGTCTGTCTGTCTGTCCATGTAAACCTTGTAATCTGGTCGCAATTTTGAAGATAATTCATTGAAATTTGGCACATGATCTTAAATTGTCCCAAGAACGAAGCCTATTGAAAATGATTAACATCGGTCTATTATTTCAGTTAGCCCCCATACAGATGAAGCCGCCGAATAGGGTTTTTAAGTTCATAATTATGAACCTTTGTGGATATTATATGGTTGGATTCGCCGGATTATAATTTCACTTGTTTTTAAATAAAGTTGATGCTGTTTTTAAAACTTCAAGACACAATATTTCAAATTTCAGGTCTGACGTTAAACTCGGATTTAGTGCGGTTCAATCAAAAGTATACTTTAGTCATTTGTCAGCCTATGTTATCAAGGTGACATGTCCTGGAGAGAGTTAGGTGTTAGTAATGACATATATATGTTTGTCATTCCTGTTGCTTTCTATAATTTCCCTTCCTACGTTTAGCAGATCCTTCCATTAATTTGTCCAAAAATATTGCCAAAATCAAGAGTTGCGTATAACACATTGTGTATTCCTAATGAAAAATGTTTATCTTTTAACCATTATGCAAAAAATTTTAAAGTAATTATAAAATTTATATTTATATTAAAAATACGCAAATAATTTCCAAGAATAAACCTTTTTTAATTCAAGTAGATTTGTTAAGTATTATTTAAATTATATAAATGTTACTGTCATGTTATAAAACTAATCTTCATTTTATATTCTTTTCCAGGAACCTAATATGAAAGAAAATACTTATTAGAGTATATAAGGTAATTATTTTTTGTTTAATATTAATTTTCCTGATACAAATATTAGAAAAAGTGTTTTTTATTAAAAAATATATTATACGAAAAACTAAAAGTAAAACTTTACTCAAATTAAGGCATATTTAATAATATTTAAGCTACAGAAGTACTACCACTCAGTTTTTGAATTATCAAATGCTTGTTTTTGGTTTTTGTTTCATAAGCTCTTTTTTACCTGAATACTTTCATTTCAGTCGTTAGTAAATACTAAACAAATACAGCCATTTACTTATTTACCATTAGACAGAGTCATATAAACTTTGAATTTGAAAAAAAAAAAAAAACAACAAAATCTTTTTTTATATTTTTTTCTTATCTATTGGATAATAGTAGAACGTGAACAGCCAGCTTGGCCGCCTGTCAGAATGAACCATAGCAAATAGTCAGTCTGGCTGACTGACTGACTGGCAGTCATTTATTTATTTGTGCCAACATATGTACATTTCACACATTTTAGAGGCATTATAAAATAAGTAAAGATAAGAACTTTTATAAAAAAAATAAAATAAAACAAAATACAAACCTGAACTGAAAGCAAATAAACTAAAATGGGCAAATGTGGCAAATACACAAATTCGTAATAAAATAATATTATTTACAGAAATATCACTAAATGAAATGAAACTAAAACAAAACATGTCAATAAATGTTTAGAGATTTATTTTACAACTAGAGTATTAAAAGATAAAAGTTGAAATTTACTATAAAAATCAAGTTAATCTCAGATACTAGAGTAATGTAAAACAGATTTTCATACATATTGTAAATATATTATAAAAAACAGCATATTGTCTTTACATATTATATATTCAAGCAAAACATTAATTTAAATTCATTCCCTTGTATATTTCAAAATTTGTATTAAATTTTGTTTTATTTCAAAAATTTCAAAAATTTTTAACACCATTTTTGCTGTCGTTATATTTGCATAAATCTCATATATAAATAGGATAGGATCACTGCTATGCATGAACATACATACCTACTTATTAAACACAAAATGGTTATAATACACATTCCATAACAGCTTGCCTTTAAGCGCTTTGCTAAATTGGCTGTTTGTTTCAGGATTTAATGTGTGTGTAACATATTTTTCAATTTCTTGTCAAAAAGAACACAATTATTTGGTTACCGAGTTTAGGGGAATTTTTGAAATGCTAACAATGCTGGGGTGTACAACAAAGATGACAACAAAAAAAAATATTTTATTAATTCTACTTTAGCTTTTTTCCAGTTCTAATTCACTTGTATTTCAGACGTACTTCAGTTCAGTTCTAGTTCAGTTCTAGTTCAGTTCTAGTTCAGTTCTAGTTCAGTTCTAGTTCACTTCTAGTTCAGTTGTAGTTCAGTTCTAGTTCAGTTCTAGTTCAGTTCTAGTTCAGTTCTAGTTCAGTTCTAGTTCAGTTCTAGTTCAGTTCTAGTTCAGTTCTAGTTCAGTTCTAGTTCAGTTCTAGTTCAGTTCTAGTTCAGTTCTAGTTCAGTTCTAGTTCAGTTCTAGTTCAGTTCTAGTTCAGTTCTAGTTCAGTTCTAGTTCAGTTCTAGTTCAGTTCTAGTTCAGTTCTAGTTCAGTTCTAGTTCAGTTCTAGTTCAGTTCTAGTTCAGTTCTAGTTCAGTTCTAGTTCAGTTCTAGTTCAGTTCTAGTTCAGTTCTAGTTCAGTTCTAGTTCAGTTCTAGTTCAGTTCTAGTTCAGTTCTAGTTCAGTTCTAGTTCAGTTCTAGTTCAGTTCTAGTTCAGTTCTAGTTCAGTTCTAGTTCAGTTCTAGTTCAGTTCTAGTTCAGTTCTAGTTCAGTTCTAGTTCAGTTCTAGTTCAGTTCTAGTTCAGTTCTAGTTCAGTTCTAGTTCAGTTCTAGTTCAGTTCTAGTTCAGTTCTAGTTCAGTTCTAGTTCAGTTCTAGTTCAGTTCTAGTTCAGTTCTAGTTCAGTTCTAGTTCAGTTCTAGTTCAGTTCTAGTTCAGTTCTAGTTCAGTTCTAGTTCAGTTCTAGTACAGTTCTAGTACAGTTCTAGTTCAGTTCTAGTTCAGTTCTAGTTCAGTTCTAGTTTAGTTCTAGTTTAGTTCTAGTTCAGTTCTAGTTCAGTTCTAGTTCAGTTCTAGTTCAGTTCTAGTTCAGTTCTAGTTCAGTTCTAGTTCAGTTCTAGTTCAGTTCTAGTTCAGTTCTAGTTTAGTTCTAGTTTAGTTCTAGTTCAGTTCTAGTTCAGTTCTAGTTCAGTTCTAGTTCA
The DNA here is from genome assembly GCF_022045245.1 of Lucilia cuprina. Classification (NCBI taxonomy): domain Eukaryota; kingdom Metazoa; phylum Arthropoda; class Insecta; order Diptera; family Calliphoridae; genus Lucilia; species Lucilia cuprina. The sequence goes on from NC_060952.1 coordinate 83,018,416, forward strand.
GTTCTAGTTCAGTTCTAGTTTAGTTCTAGTTCAGTTCTAGTTCAGTTCTAGTTCAGTTCTAGTTCAGTTCTAGTTCAGTTCTAGTTCAGTTCTAGTTCAGTTCTAGTTCAGTTCTAGTTCAGTTCTAGTTCAGTTCTAGTTCAGTTCTAGTTCAGTTCTAGTTCAGTTCTAGTTCAGTTCTAGTTCAGTTCTAGTTCAATTCTAGTTCAGTTCTAGTTCAGTTCTAGTTCAGTTCTAGTTCAGTTCTAGTTTAGTTCTAGTTCAGTTCTAGTTCAGTTCTAGTTCAGTTCTAGTTCAGTTCTAGTTCAGTTCTAGTTCAGTTCTAGTTCAGTTCTAGTTCAGTTCTAGTTCAGTTCTAGTTCAGTTCTAGTTCTAGTTCAGTTCTAGTTCAGTTCTAGTTCAGTTCTAGTTCAATTCTAGTTCAATTCTAGTTCAATTCTAGTTCAGTTCTAGTTCAGTTCTAGTTCAGTTCTAGTTCAGTTCTAGTTCAGTTCTAGTTCAGTTCTAGTTCAGTTCTAGTTCAGTTCTAGTTCAGTTCTAGTTCAGTTCTAGTTCAGTTCTAGTTCAATTCTAGTTCAGTTCTAGTTCAGTTCTAGTTCAGTTCTAGTTCAGTTCTAGTTCAGTTCTAGTTTAGTTCTAGTTCAGTTCAAGTTCAGTTCTAGTTCAGTTCTAGTTCAGTTCTAGTTCTAGTTCAGTTCTAGTTCAGTTCTAGTTCAGTTCTAGTTCAGTTCTAGTTCAGTTCTAGTTCAGTTCTAGTTCAGTTCTAGTTCAGTTCTAGTTCAATTCTAGTTCAATTCTAGTTCAGTTCTAGTTCAGTTCTAGTTCAGTTCTAGTTCAGTTCTAGTTCAGTTCTAGTTAGTTCAGTTCTAGTTCAGTTCTAGTTCAGTTCTAGTTCAGTTCTAGTTCAGTTCTAGTTCAGTTCAGTTCAGTTCAGTTCTAGTTCAGTTCAGTTCAGTTCAGTTCAGTTTCAGTTCAGTTCTAGTTCAGTTCTAGTTCAGTTCTAGTTCAGTTCTAGTTCAGTTCTAGTTCAGTTCTAGTTCAGTTCTAGTTTAGTTCTAGTTCAGTTCTAGTTCAGTTCTAGTTCAGTTCTAGTTCAGTTCTAGTTCAGTTCTAGTTCAGTTCTAGTTCAGTTCTAGTTTAGTTCTAGTTAGTTCTAGTTCAGTTCTAGTTCAGTTCTAGTTCAGTTCTAGTTCAGTTCTAGTTCAGTTCTAGTTTAGTTCTAGTTCAGTTCTAGTTCAGTTCTAGTTCAGTTCTAGTTCAGTTCTAGTTCAGTTCTAGTTCAGTTCTAGTTCAGTTCTAGTTCAGTTCTAGTTCAGTTCTAGTTCAGTTCTAGTTCAGTTCTAGTTCAGTTCTAGTTCAGTTCTAGTTCAGTTCTAGTTCAGTTCTAGTTCAGTTCTAGTTCAGTTCTAGTTCAGTTCTAGTTCAGTTCTAGTTCAGTTCTAGTTCAGTTCTAGTTCAGTTCTAGTTCAGTTCTAGTTCAGTTCTAGTTCAGTTCTAGTTCAGTTCTAGTTCAGTTCTAGTTCAGTTCTAGTTCAGTTCTAGTTCAGTTCTAGTTCAATTCTAGTTCAGTTCTAGTTCAGTTCTAGTTTAGTTCTAGTTCAGTTCAAGTTCAGTTCTAGTTCAGTTCTAGTTTAGTTCTAGTTCAGTTCTAGTTCAGTTCTAGTTCAGTTCTAGTTCAGTTCTAGTTCAGTTCTAGTTCAGTTCTAGTTCAGTTCTAGTTCAGTTCTAGTTCAGTTCTAGTTCAGTTCTAGTTCAGTTCTAGTTCTAGTTCAGTTCTAGTTCAGTTCTAGTTCAGTTCTAGTTCAATTCTAGTTCAATTCTAGTTCAGTTCTAGTTCAGTTCTAGTTCAGTTCTAGTTCAGTTCTAGTTCAGTTCTAGTTCAGTTCTAGTTCAGTTCTAGTTCAGTTCAGTTCTAGTTCAGTTCAGTTCAGTTCAGTTCAGTTCAGTTCAGTTCTAGTTCAGTTCAGTTCTAGTTCAGTTCTAGTTCAGTTCTAGTTCAGTTCTAGTTCAGTTCTAGTTCAGTTCAGTTCAGTTCTAGTTCAGTTCTACTTCAGTTTTAGTGCGGTTCTAATTCAGTTCTAGTTCAGTTTTAGTGCAGTTCTAATTCAGTTCTAGTTCAATTCTAATTCTGTTCAATTACAGTTCTAATTCAGTTATAGTTTAGCTGTCGTTCAGTTCAACTTCATTTTATATTTATTTGTGTAGCTAGTTTATTCTTCTAATTTATAAGCCCACAAGTACATTTATTTTGGACGTCATGACGCGTCATGACATTTGACATTATTAAACACCCATTCGGTAAATTTAAGTATATGCTGAAATTGTTAAACACAGTTTTTGGTATCTCATTAAATAAAGAATACCCTGCAGTCAGCATTGATATTCATTGTACTTCTATGGTATCTGATGCTTGGATAACAAAAAATCAGAGGGTAAAACTGTATTTATATAAGGGTTAGTGTCTGTCGATCTAAAGATGGCGGGTGTAAACTTCCAAATCATTTATGTTTAATTTTGTAGTAAAATTGTGATTTAAATAAAGATTACATGCATTAATATGTTATACTGAAATTTTAAAGTCGTTGTAATCTCTTGCCATTTTACATAGGCAAAAACGTTTTTTCCATTAAATTTATTAAAGCAGCTAACACAAATTTACACAAGAATAAACTCTTATATGATCTTTCTCTTTATATTTCTTAATTTTATCAAATTTATTTTATTTAATTTCTTTATGTTTATTATTCTTGTTAAATGTATATCTTGTGTTTATATACGGCATTTATTGTATTTTTTTTTTTTTTTTTTTTTTGTTAACTTTAAATTTTGTATATTTCTTGTTGCTTGTTGACAAATTAATGTCTTAATATCTGTCTAGAATTTTTAATGACTTTTAAGATTTACCTAACTTGATTCTGTACACAAACATACAAATGTATATATAATCCACAATGTCTATTTGCATACATGGATATTTACTCTACACATGTAAACATGCAATTGCTTTAATATTAGCAACAAAAACAAATATAATAAAAGTATTTTTAACTTAATTACCAGCAATTAATATGAAAGAACAACAACTGCAAGAAGAACACAAATGACATAAAATTACGTCTTAAGTGTTGGCAAAAAAAAATAAAAAACTTTCTTTATTAGATAATTTTACCTTAAACTAATAATAATAAAGAACTAAGTTAATTACTCTTTTTTGCTATTAAGTATTCACCCAGTTAAATCTAAAAATGTTTGGAATTTTAATTTGAAATTTTATTTGCAAATTATTGTAGTTTTAGTATTATTTAATTGACCAATTATTTGTTACTGATGTTTTTTTTCTATTTTGGTTTATGACGAAAATTTTTTTTAAATGCCAAAGCAAAACGTTAAATTGTTATTATTGCCATAAAAATAAGAATAATTTGTCGATAGGCTTAGTTGTCGTCTGATTAATAGGGTGATCAATTATTGCTTTAACAAACACTTTATATCCATTTAATGAAAAATTAAAAAGTATGTTGGAATTTTCCATGTTGGCTAAGTATTTAATGGATATTTAGAGGGAATTGTGGACATTTTGCAATAGTGATAGGTGACAAAAGTGTAATTACACCCTACAGCACTTTAGTGGGGATGTTTGTAACGCATAATAATTTTTGTCCTATACCCACATGAAAGTTACCAATCGTCCGTCTATCCGTCCTTCCATGTAAACCTTATAATCAAACTAATTCAATTAAATTTGGTACATGAAGATTATTCAATGAAATTTGGTACATGACTATCTACTATCCCAGGGACGAAGCTTATTGAAAATGGTTTAGATCGGTCCATTATTTCACACAGCCCCTATACAACTGAAGCCGCCGAATAGGTCTTCTAACCCTTTGACGACCAAACCTTTTTGGTTTAGTCAATTTAAATTTTTTTGGTTGTCCATATCTATGGCCTCATAATAGTTAGGATAAGGATACTCCTAGCTAATTTCTAACTCTTATGTATAGTTTCGCAAATAAAGTTGTCGAGATCGGTTAATAGATCCGCCCTAATTGTCATTTAAATAGATCTATATACTAACAAGTAGGAAAGTATAGTCGGGCATGGCCGACCATATAATACCCTACACCATGAGTATATTTTTACAATTTTTACTTTTATAAAATTTTTATTTTTTGTAAAGAAACTTTTATGTTGAATATTACCATAATTCCAAAATATTTAAGCCATTTATTGATAAAAAACTAAAATTTCTAAATTAGGCTTTATATAGGTCAAATCTGGGCCGATCCTCGGTAAATTTGGGAAAAGGATATATTTCTAAATAACAGTTAGTTTTGTTGAGTTTCATTACGATACAAATGGTTACAAGTCAATTTTAGACGTTTAAGTCATTTTTTGAAGGGGGGTTTGTATGGGGGCTAGGGTCAAATATAGGCCGATCCTTACGAAAATTTGCAGTATCATTTATACTTATATAAAACTTATTTGTGCCAATTTTTAGAGAGATAGCAGAATATTTGACGTAATTATAGCATAAAAAGTTCAAATCGGGAGGTACGGTTGTATGGGGGCTAGGTGAAATAATGAACCGATTTCAACCATTTTCAATAGGCTTCGTCCTTGTGCCAAAAAACATGCTTGGTCCAAATTTCATCAAATTATCTTGAAAATTGCGGCCTATACCTTGCGCACAAGGTTTACATGGACAGCCAGCCAGCCGGACGGACGGACGGACATGTGTTAATCGACTCAAAAAATGATTCTGAATCGATCGGTATACTTTAAGGTGGGTATTGGACCAATATTTTTGTATGTTACAAACGTATAATACCCTCCCCACTATAGTGGTGTAGGGTATAAAAATGTTATGGCAAGTATATTTTCCTATGGTCGTCAAAGGGTTAACTTCATAATTATGTTAAATATACTCGTATCTCAACAAAAAGCTACAAAAACCAAGTTCTATACTAGACTTGATGACTCTCACGAATTCCATAATAATAGGTCCTTATATGACCCTAGCAAAATTTCACTTAAATGTCCACAATTTTATTCAACAACAACCGCTTAAATATGTATAAGTGGGGCAAGGTACAATACAACTTAAATGCTTTATTATGATAACTAAATCACATTACATTTTTGTAAAAGGTGTAGGGTATTATATGGTTGTCGTCGACCGACTATAATTTCTTACTTGTTTTGAAATTGATTTAATTTGTTATAAAGATAAAATGAAACGTGTAAGGAGCATACTCGACAATATGATATCTGCCATTTCTAGAGGTTGTACATATTTGCCTGATCACTTAGATTTAAGTAAAGCAACATCAATATTTGTTAGAAAATAATCATTCTTACTTTTTTGCAATATCAAAAAAATTTCTTTATTATATCGGAGGCAAGATAAAAAGTACCATAAATGCTTCATTATAAAAATACTTATCATTTTATAGTCATAACTGGTGTAGGTTGTAAACGGAAGTGATAATTTTGCATCATGGAAGTTACACAATAGGACAGTAAAGATCGTATATATTGATAGAGTAGTTGAGCAAAATGTTTGGGCAATGTAGACAAATGGGCGGTAGTGAGTGGTCCAACAGCTTACCCTCTAGTTATAGAAGTAGCACAGTCAAATAAAGCTGTCAGAGTTCACGCAAAGGATCCGGATAAGTAGAATAACAAATAAGAAAATATACATAAAATATATAGAGCCATTTGCCTCCAACCATTCGATTATTTTACCCCACACAATGATTTTGATAAAGGTTTCAAAGTGAGAGTTCCTTCCAGAAGCGAGTAATGTAAGGGTAACATACCGAGGGAATACACCACAAAAATCTTTACAGATGGTTTTAAAATGAACTGTTGTGTTGGTTCTGGTGTCTTCTAAGAAGACGCTGGAGTAAGTATATCTCACCTTCTGCCAAATAACTGTAGTGTCTTTAAAGCTGAAATATTCGAGATAATGTCCGCTTGTACATGTTCAGTAGCAACCTGGTTAGGTTTTATCAAGAGTAGTATCCTCAGATTTTATCTTCAAAAGGCTGAAAATAGGTTAAATATACTAGATACATGTAAAGGTACCAATGTTGTGCCCCTCCTTCAATGAGAAACGCACAAGTCATCTTATAAACCAAAGTATCGAGATTAATAGCTAATATAAAAGGACACTGGGAGCTAGGCAGAAATGCAAGTAGGCTTGGGCTACTCCTTCATGAACACTGTCGCAGTTGCAAAGACAGAGAAAAGGAAGAAACGGCTCTATCTTTGAAAAGAAATCGTTTTCTTGGCAGTTACTTCATATCTAACCTTGGTGAGATTTCTGGATCTAAGCTTACTAATATCCTACAAGCTTACTCCTACTGCTACAAGCTGGATCTGAGAATATAAAATACTACATCTAATGAGTGGAGTGGTCCGGTCAAAACGGAGTCTCTTCGACTCTCCTTGACTGTTCGAGCGCAGTGAACTAAAATGTTAACCAACCAATCAAGAAAATATAGTCGGTTGTCGACCAAAAACGACTATACTTGCATGATATTTGCTTGTACGCACACAACATGATGCAAAAATATCACTTCCGTTTACAAACACAGAGAAGAAAAAAAATAAGCCTAAGACAAGTTACACAATAGGACAGTAAAGATCGTATATATTAATCGAATACTTGAGCAAAATGTTTGGGCAATGTAGACAAATAAGCGGTAGTGAGTGGTCCAACAGTTTACCAACAGCTCACTTATATAAGACACTCATTTATCCGACCAATTCACAGAGATAAACATCAATTTATGATACCAATTTATTCAAAACTTTTAGCCTCACAGTTACTTCTCTGTTGGGTAATTGTTGTCTTTGGCAACAGCAGTGAACTCTAGTGTTTCAGCCTCCAAACCAATATTTTTTTTCGCGTGAGTTTGATTTTATGTAACAACAACCAAGTTCATTCCAAATGTCCTCCCCAATAACCAGTACATGACTACGTCCGAAAATATATACTATTTGTAACACCGGTTCCCGTTATACCAGATTTCACGTCCCTTTGTCTCGAACCTATTTAAAATTATTTCATTAAAAAGTCACCTTTTCTCCGTATTTCAAACCACCAAGACGAGGTCTTTCATCAATGAAACATTCCCCGGCAATCTTAATATCCGTTCATTATTTTATATGATATTATATTTGGACCCTATAAAGTATATATGTATCTGTTCATCAGCCTTCGGGAAGATAACATTACATAACTGTTTATGTTGTTCCTAAGCTTTCTTAACATGAAAAACACTTGATATACGAAATTGTAGATTGAAAATAATCCATGCTTTACTTATCGAAAAACACGTAACTTTTATTTCGTAATATTACGAAAAATTCATGTATACTAGGAAATATTTTTTAAACAAAACACTTGTTAAATTTTATGTGAGTAAAACATAAAAAATATTTGCAAATTATTGTCCATCTTGTAGATACGATAAAGACTAAATGTGTTTTGTTAAAAGATTAAATTTTTGTAAAATATGCTGCATTACAAAACACTATTTAGCCTTGAAACTAAGCAAAATTGTTTCACAATAGGTCTCTACAAGACAGACGTGATTATAATGCTGAGAAATTAGAAATTTTTCATAATAAGAGCTACGTTCCAGAGTAAACAATTTTCCTGTCTATTAGTATAAATATTATATTTTATTTAACTGATATGTGTCAATCTGTCAAGTTTTTATAACCTACACCTTTTAGTGCGGAGGGTATATTGGGAGTGTGCTGATTTTGGTAACGCATAATAATATTGGTCCCATCTTAAAGTTTACCAATCGCCTTAGAATCATTTTCTGAATCGATTTAGTTATGTCCGTTCATCTGTCCGTCTGTCCATATAAACCTTGTAATCAAACATCAAGGTCTACTGTCCCAGGGACAAAGCCTGTTAAAAAGGTTACGATCGCTCCAGTATATCCCCTGAACCCCATACAAATTAACCCCCTAATAGGGCTTGAAAACATTGTAATCAAACTACAAGTCGCAATCTTATAGATAATTCAATGAAATTTGGCACATGATCATCTATTGTACCAGAGACGAATCCTATTGGAACTTGTTAACATCGGTCCATTATTTCACCTAGCCCTCATACAACTGAGCCTCCGAATAGGACATAATTATGTTTAATAAACTAGTATCTCGTCAAAAATATGACTCTCATGAATTTTATAATTATAGGGCCTCATTTGATCCTACCCCCTATAAAAAGTACCTTTCAAAATTTGACTTAATTGTTCACAATTCTATTTAACAATTAATGGCTTAAGTATATCTGAGTCAAGGTACAATTAAACTTAAAAGCTTTCTGATATGAAAACTAAATCACATTTTATTTTTGTAAAAGGTTTAGGGTATTATTTACATTTTATTAAATTTCCATATATTTCAGACTGATATTTTCATAATAAATATTTAGTTTCTCGACTCCGACTAATTGTATTTTAAGAAATTGTTTTTATAGACACTTTCAAGGAAAAATTATGATTTATTATATTTCTACTAAACAATTTAAAAAATATTTATACCTAAACATTTAAATGCTTTGACCTTGTAGGGAGGCATCTATGCATCTATCACCACAGACCCAGAAACTTTTTTAAACAACAGAACAACGCTGAATTTGAATTGCTTCATCGTTTAACTCTTTCGCGCATACGGGTCACCGGTGTCCCAAATTTTGTTTTTACATTTTTCTCTAACCAGAGCATTATTTAAGTTCACAGCTACAGTAAATGATTATTTCCAAATAAAAAATACTTTATTTTTTAAAATTTGACCAGCGAATTAGTTTTGTGCGTAAAAGGGTTAAGGGATTTGAGACATCGTGTTCTGAAATTTGAAAAAAAGAATATAAAGTTGTCTTGGCGCTTTTAAAGTGTCTCAAAAAGTGCCAAAAAAGTGACATTTTATCAAATTTCAAAACACGATATCTCAAATCTCAGAGGTATATACTGGACTATATATGAAAGTCTATAAACAAGTAGAAGAACTACCTACAATAAACTTAATTTATCTTTTAAACCAAATAATTAAGTGTTAAATATTTAAATTTCCCCAGAAACTCATACAATTTTAGCCTTTTTCCCAATATCACCAACTAACTACTTTTAAAAACTTTTACTTTTAAATATTTTAAAAATAACTAAAAGTATTTCTATATTTAAACCAAAATAAAAAATATTTCATATAATTTCTGCCCCCAGTCTTTATAAAGTGCTCTTAAAGTCCAATAATTCAATTATTCTAAAAAAACAAAATAGTTTCTGTTATAAAAATACCATAAATCATTAAAATGAGAAAGAAGGCGAAATGAAATAAATATTCTTATTCTTATACATATATACAAAAATGTTTATTATATTTATTTGCTTTTCATTTTTTGTTTTGTTTACCTATCAATCAGTCAAAAGGTTTATAAACCATTTGTTCGTTTGAAAAAGAAAAACAAAATTAATAATAATAATAATAATAATAATAATAATAATAAAAAAAATATATAAAAGAAAACCAAACGAATTGAAACTTGAACAAAGTACTCTAAAAACAAATACCACAATTGTTTATCGATAAGTTTGGTGTCTTGAAAATACACATCGTTTTCAGCCCCCCCCCCCTTCATTTTTAGTGTGTGCAGGGTGCTAAATATTGTTTTCGTCATTTACCACTTTTTGTAATTTGCTGTTGCGATACTATTAAACATTCACAAATACTTTTAGTTGAATTCTAATCAATTTTAGCAATTAATCTTATTTTGTTTTTTCTTTAGTCTTAAGTATTGGTTAGGGGAATAAGTTAAGTTTTTAGTAATATAAGCGCGCCCTAGATTCGCGTCTGATCTAATGGCTCAAGAAGTTGTTCTCAACATATAATTTGGCTGTATGTATAGTCTTCCAGAATTATCCGACAATTGATCCTAAAACTATTTGTTGATAAAGACTTCTCCGTGTAGATTAAGTACAATCCAGAATTAAGAATGCAGGGTAAACAATTTTAAGTTTTAAGATTTTTAGTTCAATATTATAGAAAATACAAAAAGTACCGAATGTTTCTGGCACATATAGAAAACAAGTAAAAAAATTATAGTCGGGCGAGGCCGACCATATAATACCCTACACCATCTACAAAAATATAATGTGATTTAGTTGTCATAATAGATCATTTAAGTTGAATTGTTTCTTGCCTCAGATATGCATACTAAAGCCGTTTTTGTTGAATAAAATTGTGGACATTTACGTGACATTTTGATAAAGGCTTTTCATAGGAGCTAGGTTCATATGAGGACCTATTATTATGGAAGCAACAGGCTTCGTCTATGGTATCATAAAATATCATGTGACAATTTTCATTGAATTATCTCTAAAATTTGCGACCTGTAGTTTGATTACAAGGTTTACATGGACAGACGGACGGACATAGTTAAATCGACTAAATCAAATGATTTTAAACCGATTGGTATACTTTAAGGTGGGTATAGGGCTAATATAATTGTGCGTTACAAACACCAGCACAAACCTAAACCCACTAACGTGGTGTAGCACAGTGGTATAGGAAAAAAAGGGGGAAATAATTCGGTAACTTCCAAACGGTTAATCCCATTTTAATGAAAAATTTAAAATAGCCAAGGTGTCCTAATTTGAGGACACCGGATTAACCGTTTAGAAGTTACCGAATTATTTCCCTCTTTTTTCCTATACCATTCTGTGTAGGGTATAAATATTATTTAGTTTTCATAGTAAAGCATTAAAGCTGAATTGTTCCTTCTCTTAGATATACCTAAGTCATTTCTCTGTAGAATTAAATTTTGTACATTTAAGTCATATTTCGAGGGAGCATTATTTACGGTATGGGAACTAGGTGAAATGTTGGACCGATGTTACCCATTTATAATAGAATTCGCCTGTAGAACAATAGAAAATCTTTTGCAAGATTTCATTGAATTATCTTCAAAATTGCGACCTGTACATTGACTACATGGATAAAATGTCATTGAAGGCAAGTACTGACTACGCTTAATATTAATTTTCACCTTATGTTTTTGAAAATGTACTATTAGAAGAATGAAAAAGTACCAAGTAGTTACAAGAGTCTATATGTTAAATTTTACTTGTTTAGATTTAATATTGTTCTTATTTATAGTAATATTTTTTATATGTAGTTGAATTTTTGATAAATCATCAATTGAATCCATTAAAAGAAGAACTTCCAAAGAAGCGATAAAAATACAGATTTTTTTCATGGAAGTACTAAAAAAATAACTAAAGAATTGATAATTTAGGTTTGTCATAGAAGGGATGTCGTGATTCCAAATTCATTACACCTAAAGTCATTCTCATGAAGTAATTATACTCTACACCACTATAGTGGGGAGGGTATTATGCGTTGGTGCTGATGTTTGTAACACACAAAAATATTGGTCCAATACTCACCATAAAGTATACCGATCGATACAGAATCAGTTTTTTGAGTCGATTAAGACATGTCCGTCCGGCTGTCCATGTAAACCTTGTGGGCAAGGTACAGGCAGCAATTTTTAATATAAGTTGATGAAATTTGGACCAAGCATGTTTTTTTGGCAAAGGGACGAACACTATTGAAAATGCTTGAAATCGGTCCATTATTTCACCTAGCCCCGGATCGGCTCTTATTTGACTCTAGTCCCCATACAAAACCACCTTTAAAAAATTTCTTAAACGTCTAAAATTGACTTGTAACCATTTGTATCGCAATAAAACTCAACAAAACTAGCTGTTATTTAAAAATATATCCTTTTGCCAAATTTACCGAGAATTGGCCCATGTTTGACCTATACTTCTATAAAAAGCCTTATTTAGAAAATAGGTTTGAAATTAGACATTTGTTTTATTTGAGAACGTTTTACTCAAACATTTCTTTAAGTGTTCAAACGTATGCTTTTATAACAGTTATACATATGTTCTATGAATGCTAAACAAATATTACCCATACCCAATAGATTATTTTATTTAAAACTAATAAAATATCTTTGTTACTCTTTTTCACACCTAATAATTGTACTTGACATTGAATTTACTTGCCACTTAGTTTTTTGTCAAGAAAACTTTAGCAAAAAAATAATGTTTCAATTTAGTTGCTAATTAAACTTTCAAAATAGTGAATGAAATTAATTTGACATGGTTGAATAGTTAAAATACTTGTACTAAATATTAATACAATAGTATTTAAGTAAAACGTCATTATAAGTTTTAGATAATTAATTGTATATTAAATATATATATATTTTTCCGGTTCCTGTCAAATTGTCATGTAAAGGACTTTGAATAATATTTAAGAAAAATGTATAATTTGTATTTTGGTAAGAATGAATATAATAAATTTTAATAATAGTTTTAGGCAAATTTAGTTGAAACTCATTATGTTCTATTTATAACACAAGGTCAATAAAGTTTTCTAATTTTCATTTTTATTGAAATTTATTTAAGACCCTTCAGCAAGAAATTCTATAGGCTGGCAATCAGAAAATTCTTTGAAGTTTGAACACTTCTAATTAAAACCACAAAAACCGTTGTGCAATCCTCGTATGGAGGGTTGGACTTATTTAACTCTTTGCTGTTAAAAACTTTTTGTCTTTTTATTGATTATATTTTTTGTATCTTTATACAGGTAGCATTTGTTAACTATTCCAAGTGTTTTGAAGAATATACCGATATAACTGTTATAAAAAAAACTTTCTAATCATTTAAGACTTTGACAGTTTTAACTGACGTATGACTACAATGAAATTGTTAAAGAATTTATGACAATTTTATGTATTGAGACAAATGTCTTTAATATTTAGTAACAATAAATATATTAAAAAATTTTAAAAATATTTATAATATTATTAATTAGTTTTAAATTATGGTATTATTTTAAATTTCTACATTTTAATACCTTACGCTACGAAAGTGAGAAGGGTATTATGCGTTTATGCTGATGTTTGTAACACCCACATTGGGGGTACACCCACCTTAAGGTAAACCAATCGGCTATGTCCACCTGTCCGCCCATCTGTCTGTCCGTGTGGTCATGTAATGCTTGTGTTCACGCTATAGGTCGAAAAAACGCCATTGGAAGTAGAATAATTGTTTTGCCTAGCTTTGACCGGTCCATGCACAAGTACTTTGCTGGAGTCGATTCGGCAACAGCACCTAGAGACGTAAACGGTAGAACGAATTACGATCATCAATAAGACGTGGACATTGTTTTTACACACAGGGATACACTGTGGTAATTCTGATATGAACAGAGTAAACTCTGAACCTATCTGGACTAGGAAGGAAAATTTAATGGTATCATATGTATATGATACCTTTCATCCATCATCATTCAACTCAGCACACATCTCATTCATACGACACATTCATTAGGTAGACGGGTGGGGTAAGGCCCGCTTAACCTCACATTCATCCCGTACCATATACAATTAATACCAACTCATTTCCAACTCCCAGTCCCACAGTCACTCCTCTGTGGGGTACCTATTGATTCGACTTTATCATGCATCAGTCTTTTAACCGCCACTTACTCTCCCCGCGAATTTGAGTTTAAACCACAGATACTACGTGGATCCCGAAGGAACCTCAACCAACTGACCAGCAAAGACATAGTTCTGCGGGCAACTGGTCACCCGTAGTACCAGATTATGCGGTGCTCTGGTCTGACCTCTGTCAATCTATGCAAGGACTAAGCCAAGCAGTAGACTTTAACCGATATTTTATTCCCAGCCAAACTGGAGGTATTGGCCACCTCTTAATGAGGGTATACGTGAATTTCCAGCATACAGTAAGTATCTGAGACAGAGGTACGGAAACCAGTCCCGCTTCCATCTGTAAGAGTGCCGGGAAAATGCCATCCGGCTTTGCAGCTTTATAGGGAGCGAAGCTCTTGATTGAGCCCATTAGGAGTTTCATTGTCTCCTCCATATCTTCCAGCTTCCTGTCTGTGTCATCAACCATAGATTCCGGTTGCACATGAGTTTTGGTTAGGAATTTTTTTTATCTTCGATACGTCATTTCCGCTGTCTACCTGTTAACAGAAAAGTTTCCAGGAATCTCGTTTGGCTTTACGAACAACTTTCTTGTATTCACCATGTTTACTACGATACTCATCCCAGTATACTGCGATCTTTTTACGCTGTGCCGAAGAGTCTTACCATGGTTTCGGATCTCCCCGGTTACCCAGGGTTTCTCCTGGGCAGAACTCCGCTCTCGCAGAGGGCAGCTGCCCTCGAACGTTTCAACCAAGGCACTTGTGAGCATTTCTACTTTGGCGTCTATGTCCGCTTTATTTCGACATTGAAAAGTGTCCTGACGTTTCTTTAGTAAATAACCGAACATTATCCAATTAGTTTTAGACTTATTCCGAAACTTTATCGGCTTTGGTAGCGGTCGTAGTATTTTGAATTTTGTGTATCTATGGTCAGAAAAGGATTGCTCATCCGAAACTCTCCAATCCTGAATTTCGTTTATAAGCTCTTTTGAACATATAGTTATATCTAATACTTCTTCTCTGATTCTATTGACGGGAGTAGATTTATTACATAAGTTCGATGTCATCAAGTCTTTAGTATTAAGAAAATCCAGAGGGCTTGTCCTGTCCATCCGATGTGGATAATTCTGTTGAGAGGAGAAAACATACGTATTTGTGACATAAGATAGATGTTCTCGTGACATAAGATATTTTCTTCAAATTTATCCAATATTAACTTTATTACATAACAACTTATTTCCAAAATAACATGCGTCTAAACCACTGTGCATTACTAAGGATTGTCCGCTGTTACTTTTACAGAAAAATTTAAGCATGTTCGAGCATATGTTTCCTGCGTTAATTGAAATCCTCATTAACAACTTTCAACTTTTCATATAAAAAGTCGATACTTCTTCAATATTCCAATTAAAATATTAAAAAAAATAATATCCATAATTATTTATCACATAAATATCAGTCATATTACCTCTCAATAAGTAAATGCTGAAAGTAATGCAAAAAAAAATACAAGTAAGAAGTTATAGTCGGGCGAGGCCGACCATATAATACCCTACACAGTCATATTACCTCTCAATAAGTAAATGCTTAAAGTAATGCAAAAAAAAAACAAGTAAGAAGTTAAAGTCGGGCGAGGCCGACCATATAATACCCTACACCTGTATACGAATAAAATGTGATTTAGAGGGGCTAGGGTCAAATGAGGCCCTATAATTATAAAGTTCATCAGGGTCATCAAGACTTGTATAGAACTTGGTTGTGCAGCATTTTGTCGAAATACGAGTATATTTAACATAATTATGAACTTAAAAGCACTATTTGGCGTGTTCAGTTCTATGGGGCCTAGGTAAAATAATGGACCGATATTAACTATTTCCAATAGGCTTCGTCTACAGTACCATAAAAGATCATGTGCCAAATTTCATTGAATTATCTCCACAATTGCGACCTGTAGTCTGATTACAACGTTTACAAGCTCTATTTGGGGGTTCAGTTGTATGGAGGCTAGATGAAATAATTGACCGATGTTAATCATTATCGACAGGCATCGTCTACGGTATAATAGAAGATCATGTGCCAAATTTCATAGAATTATCTCCAAAATTGAGACCTGTAGTTTGATTAAAATATTTACAAGCCCTATTCGGGGCTAGGTGAAATAATGGACCGACCCTACCGTTTTCAATAGGGTTCGTCCCTGAGACAATAGAATATCATTTACCAAATTTCATTCAATTATATTCAAAATTGCCTGTAGTTTGATTACAAGGTTTACATGGACGGACAGACAGACAGACAGACGTACAGACGGACATATCTAAATCGACTCAGGAAATGATTCTGAGCCGATTGGTATACTTTAAGACGGTTATAGGAACAATATTATTGTGCGTTGCAAACATCAGCATAAACAAAATATACCCTCCCCACTAAAGTGGTTTATAGGGTATAAATATATGTATATTTCTCCTTAAATTGCTGCCACTTCAGATGTGAAATATTTTTAAATTAATTGCATTATTGTTTAAGGACAAATTGAACGCAATTTCAGAAAACATTTAAGAATGAAAATTAAATATTAACATATAAATAATAATATGATTACAGTAAGAGGTTCTAGGATATAACAACATATATGTAGATATCATTAAAAACACTTCAATTTAAAATTCTGCAGTCCTTTTTTAGTTCAAGTATCCTTTGATAAAAGTTCCTACTGTGGCATTATCATATTCATATGTTTAAAAATAATTTACACAATTCTACTGTTAAATACTTAGTAAAATGAATCGCTTTAATGTGTGTGTGTGTAAAATTGTTGTGGAGATATGTATGTATATAAAGAGTGTATATTTGTGATAAGTAGGTGGACAAGCACACATATAATAAATAAACAGTGAAGGATAAAAATATCGTAGATATTCTAATGAAATACAAATTTAAATATTAAACAACAAAAGTAATCACTTACATAAATAGCTATGAAATTGTCTGCTAATTTAAGAAATAACTTTTTGTTTATTGATTTTTCCCTTCCATTGTTATTAAATAACGTATAACTTTTAACATTTATGCATATATTTATTATATTCTCATTTATATTTTAAATATTGTGTTAAAGTATGAAAATAAATTAAACCAAATATGAATAAAAAAAATCTTTATTCATGTAAACTCTGTTGTCGTTGTTTTCTATCTTTCTCCGAACAAAAGCTGTGAATTGTTGAAATTAATATATAAAAATGGAAAACAATAAACAAATATTAAATTTTTCTTTTTTTTTAAATACATATATTTTTATTGCGAGCGGTAAGAGCATATTTTTTTTTAATTAAAACCATTTTGATGTCAATGTTTTTTTTCTCCTTTTTTCCCAGTGATGCATATTAATTTTCAGTATTTGTTATTATGAATTACAAAAAAAAAAATGGTAAATTATACATATTTAATAATGAGAGAGAAAAAGTGAAAAATCAAGTATAATTTTATGCTGTATATAAATTATAGTAGGGCGAGGCCGTCCATAAAATAGCCTACACCTGTTACAAATAGTAAAATGTGAATTAGTTTTCAAGTTGCATTGTACCTTGCCTCTGATACACTTAAGACATTTATTGTTTAATAAATCTGTGGACATTTAAGTTAAATTTTAAAGGGGGCTTTTTGTAGGTGTTAGTGTCAAATGAAGCTCTATAATTATGAACTTCATGAGGGTCATCAATGCTAGTATAGAACTTGGGTTTGCTATTTTTTGTCGACATACGAGTTTACTAAACATAATTATGAACTTAAAATCCCTATTCGGATGGTTCAGTTATATGGGGGCTAGGTGAAATAATAGGATTTTAACCATTTTCTATAGGGTTTGTCCCTGGGATAATAGAAGATCATGTACCAAATTTCATTCAATTATCTTCAAAATTGCGGCCTGTAGTTTGATTACAAGGTTTACACGGACAGACAGACGACAGACAGACGACAGACAGACAGACAGACGGACGGACAGACGGGCAGACGGACAGACAGACAGACAGACAGACAGACATAGCTAAATCATTCAGAAAATGATTCTGAGCAGATTGGTATACTTTTAGGTGGGTATAGGACGAATATTATTGTGCGTTACAAACATCAGCATAAACCCAATAAATCCTCCACACTAAAGTGGTGTAGGGTATAAAAATGAATGTGTGTTTGTTTGTATGTTTGAACGTTATAGACGATCAACAGATCGTCTTGAAATTTTTACAACGTATTTTTTTATTTTGAAATTTCAAGTAGGCTAGGAACCACGCCCATATTAAGAAAATGTTAAAACCGTATATTTTAGATAAGATTTATAACAGTTAGAGTCAGCAATGGGAAGGCATGGCACCTCCCATATAAATTATATACAAAAATTCGATTATCATAGAAACTATTACAGTTAGAATCTTAAAATTTTGCACGAATAACTTTAACATCCATGTTAACATTTTGGGTAATTAATTGGTGGACTACCCATGAGGGAAGCGGTACCTGTCATACAAAAATTCATTTATCTGAGATACTAATAAAACTAAATTCTTTAAAATTTGCACGATGAACTTTAATATTCAATTTTCATCTAGGGAGCTAGTTTCGGGACTATTCCGTCGAATTGCTGGGTATATTGTTAAGTTCAGTGCTCTTGCCGAGAAAACAGATATCCCACAGAGCAGTGGCTATGGGAGTAAGCGTTGAAAATTTGTTGTTGTTAAGTGCATATGACATTCGCTGTTTAATAAAAATCGAGAATATATTCTCTATAAGTTCTATTGTAAAAAATTACAAACATAATGACAAATTTTTCTAAAGTTTGGCTGAGACCAATAACTTGGTAATAATCCAAAAATTATAGAATTTTAGAGCTCCATAAGAATTTTTTTTTGCTGAAAAATATAAAAACATTTAACACTGTATTTCCTCATGTACGGAAATTTGGATTTGTATGAATGTTTGTTTATTTATTTAATTGTCTACAATCATAAATTAATTCCTGGCGATTAGTATTTTATTATCGTTGCATTATTTATTATTATTTTATTTTAAATTATAACATTTTTATCACACAAAATACTGGACACTACTGTAAATAAAATATGAAATATTCAGAACATTTGTGTAGCGAAAACAAGTAAGAAATTTTTGTCGGGAGAGGCCGACCTTATAATACCCTACGCCTGTTAGAAATAAAAAGTGTGATTTAGTTTTCGTAGTAAAGCCCTTAATTGTACCTTTCCTTTGATATACTTAAACCATTTATTGTTGAATAAAGTTTAAGTCAATTTTTGAATTTCTTATAGAAGTTACGGTCAAATGAGGCCTTATAATTAAACAAAATAACGAGGGTCATCAAGAGTAGTATAGAACTTTGTTTTGCAGCTTATTATCGAGATACGTGTATATTAAATATATTTATAAACTTTAAAGCCTTATTCGGGGGTTCAGTTGTATGGGAGCTAGGTGAAATAATAGACTGATCTTAACCATTTTCAATAGGCTTCGCCATGATACAATAAAAGATCATGTACTGAACTTTATTTAATTATCATTAAAATTGCGGCCTGTAGTTTGATTACAAAGTTTATATGGATGGACGACAGACGAACGGACATAGCTACATCGACTCAGAAAAAGATTCTGAGCCGATTGGTATTCTTTAAGAGGTGTGTTCAGTACATTAATAATGATCATTTGAGAGGCATTTCTAGGAAAAAGTGGTCCACGGTATATTCTAATGGACAGCCAGACGGACTTTAAAGTTTATTGTGCGTTATAAACATCAGCACAAACCCAATAACCCTTTTACTGGTGTAGGGTATAATGAATTATTGTCACGCAGTAGTTATACCCTACAATGTAATGCACAATAAACCCTAAAGTATACCGACCGATTCAAAATCATATAAATTTCGAAAGAACCATTTCAAAAAAATCGAAGATATTTTATTTCTTAAAAATTTTACTGATTTTAGGTTTTTCAATCTCTGGTACGGAACTGAGGATTATTCGATAAAATATGATTTTTATTTTTCTTGTATTCAGTACATTAATACGCATCGATAAAGAGGTGTTCCTAAACGAAATGGTTAAAAAGTCTGTTCCTCAGGACACTCTAATTTCCATGTAAACCTTGTGCACAATTCTTAAAAATATGTTGATAAAATTTGTATCGGAAACAAGGTAACATTGAAGATAAATACTTTGTTATGATAAATAAATTACATTAAATATTCAAAACATATAATAGACTACGTTCGGCTATACATTCTTATTTGTTTATGTAAAAAAAAATATCTCATTAATTGTAGATCATAACCCCCTCAGTCAGAAACAAATTTGTATACCCTTCACGTAAGAAGGGAATATATAAGTTTGTCATTCTGTTTGTAATTTCTATAATATAATTTTCCGACCCTATAAAGTATATATATATATATTCTGGATCCTTATAGATAGCGGAGACGATAAAGCCAAGTCCGTCTTTCTGTCAGTCTGTCTGTTTGTTTATTAAAATCAGTTTTTAGAGGTCCCCAGATATCAGAGAGATCAGAATAATTCTGTTAGACATGCTTTCGGGAAGAAAGCATGTCTAACAGATTCGGTCCATAAGTAACGGAGATATGAGCAGAAATCTGAGACAATCTCTCAAAATTTCATTAAAAATTGAGAATCTTTTATTCATGCTCAAACAGATATTGCAAAGGACAAAAACAAAATACATAATCATACGGTAAATTTTGTTATTGTACTCTTGTTTATAAAAACAAGGCTGTGCGAGAGCAGCAGAGCAAGATTAGCAGAGCGAGAGCAGCACTAGTGTGTTGTTATTGACTAGAAACATAAAATTAAGTAAGTGAAACCTGGCTTAAGTTAGAAGCCATAAAAGGAAACTTTTCGATACTTTTTTGTTATTCAAAAGGTACTTTTTTAATTTTCTATAATATTAAGCCTTTAAATTATAAAATTAAGTATGTAGAGTTTGAATTTGGTGAGAATCCATAAAAGGGATTTTTTGGTACTTTTTCGTTTTTCAAAAGGTACTTTTGGAATATTCTATAATATTGAAATAGGAACATGAAATTAAGTATGTTGACTCGGAATCACATGAGAACCCATAAAATAGAACTTTTTGTTGCTTTTTTGTTTTCAAAAGGTACTTTTTGCGGAGTTTTTGATATCAACTGTTTATTTTTAACACAACATGATGAAGGGCTTATAAGATTCGGCACATCCGAATATAGAACTCTTACTTGTTTATTTAATAAACGGTTTATAAAATAGATTTTGTATGGAAGTTTTGTTTTATAAACCTTTTATAAATTAAAAATTTAGTTTGAAAAAAATACAGTTTCCTAACATCTAATAGTTATGTTTTAGATTTTCTTACAAAATGCAAAATTTTTTTATGGATTATTATCTTGAAAGAGCTAAATTGCTAAATAAATTGTTTTAAGAAAAAAATGTGTACATTCATTCCAAATTTAAAATAATTCTTCATAAGTACTTACGTTTTCCTTTAATATTTCCCATAATCAAATACTTCAAACAGTATTTACCGATCAACGCCTATCAATATTGACCAAGATTAATGGTCACGTGTTTATACTTAAGTATATTTCAAAGATATTTTAGAGTAAAACAAATTATGACGGCATACAATTTTTAAATAAGTAATCTATTTAGAAATAGAATTTGTTTTCATAAATATGTATGTAGGTATTTGTAAAAGGCGTCATTAGAAAGATAAATACTAAAGTAATAAATTGTGTGTGAATTTACATTAAGTGGTGGTGGTAGAGTTATCTTTTCAATTAATTTAGGGAATAAATATTACGTAGATATTTAAAATAAATATTTTATATTTATGCAAAATTTTCTACAAGTGAGTCATAAGTAAGTGAAATTTAATTAAGATTAGAGTTGAAATGAAAAAAAATGGTTTAAATAAAACACTGACTAATTCACAGAAAAGTCTATTGACTCTTCTAAAAACAGAAGAACAAAACATAATTGTTGTAACCATAATCTGGTTCGATTTATAGTCATAGTCTTAATATATATATATATTATATTGTAATATTTTATCATAATATTTTTCTATTAATCATAACATTGTCCTCAAAATAGGTCTAAATAACATAATATGTTTTGTATAGTCATCTTAAACATATTACTGTTAAAAGTAACAAAAATATTGCTTAAATTAAATTAGATAGTTTGTTTAAAAGTCCTGCTTAATCATGCTTCTATATACATCAAATCGGGAGAAATAGACCAACGCCTTTATCGACCCAGTGCCTCAGATGGAAACCGAGCACACCTAACAGACTATAACTTAAACAACTTACATACGAGAAGCTACTAAATAAAATTAAAATAACTAATATTTGTTTACAACAACAATATATTGTTACCATGAACATAGTAGTAACCATCATGTATTATTCTCTGCAATATCTTGTAATTTTTAACTGTTCAATGAAATTGTCTAGAGAAATATCTATTTACTAGTCTATGGACTTGTTTATGGATTAGATGTTGTTCTTATAAAAGCTAAAACTATACAATAATCCAGTTGGAAAATATCCCTCTTTCTCTATCGGGCCTATTGTGCGCTTCTTAACCAGATCTTCCAGACTAGAGCTCTAACATACCAGAGCCGCATAAATAAAACAAGTAGGAAAGTTTAGTCGGGCATGGACGACCATATAATACCCTGCACCATGAGTATATTTTTAAAATTTTTATTTTTTATAAAGAAACTTTTTTGTTAAATATTACCATAATTCCAAAATATTTAAGCAATTTATTAATAAAAAACTAAAATTTCTAAATGAGGCTTTATATAAGTCAAATATGGGCCGGTCCTCAGTAAATTTGGAAAAAGGATATATTTTTAAATAAAAGTTAGTTTTATTGAGTTTCATTGCGATACAAATGGTTACAAGTCAATTTTAAACGTTTAAGAATTTTTTTTAAGGGGGGTTTGTATGGGGTCAAATAAGGGCCTATCCTTACGAAAATCTTCAGTGTCATTTATACTTATATAAAACTTATTTGTGCCAATTTTTAGAGAGATAGTAGAATATTTGACGTAATTATGGCATAAAAAGTACAAATCGGGAGGTACGATTGTATGGGGACTAGCTGAAATAATGGACCGATTTCAACCATTTTCAATCGTCCCTGTGCCAAAAAACATGCTTGGTTCAAATTTCATCAAATTATCTTGAAAATTGCGGCCTGTACCTTGCGCACAAGGTTTACATGGACAGCCAACCAGCCAGCCGGACAGACGGACAGACGGACGGACATGTGTTAATCGACTCAAAAAATGACTCTGAATCGATCGGTATACTTTAAGGTGGGTATTGTACCAATATTTTGGTATGTTATAAACATCAGCACAAACGTATAATACTCTCCCCACTATAGTGGTGTAGGGTAATTAAAATAACAATAATTTGCTTACAAAAGCAGTAAATAATATTATCATGATTATAATATAGTTATGGTAAACATTTTGAATCATGTATTTTCTTTGCGTATAACGACTTGTATATGGACTGTCTGTGAACGAAACTGATCTATAGATTAGTATAGAGAAAAGTCTATTAACCAATTTATGGACTTGTTTGTGGATAAGTTGTTATTGTAAGAGCTAAAGCTATACAAAAAACTAGTTGGCGGTTCCACATCAATATCTATTCTCAATATTGTGCTACTTAAACTGGATGCGTCCAAAAATCCATTGGAAAAATTGAAATAGAGCAGATCAGTTGAATATGTGGTAGATGTCATGAGGACCTTGATCACATAGAGGACATTCGTTGATAACGGCGCAATCTCTGTGAGACCTGTAAACATTAAGCCTGTTGTTTCATTCCGCTGTTAGTTGGACCAGAACTACTCCTGTTTCCGAAGTAGGTTTTCATTTCTGTGTTTGCTTTGGACGGTGATTGATCTCCAAATACGACATTAATGTGATATCTTGATCGCGGAATCGATTTCAATCTATGAGTCTTGCTCAAGAGCTGATCTAATGGATCCTGCATATATCTGTTTATGTACTTACTGGTATGCCTCAGGAGAGTATCCAACTTTGTGGTGGGTGTCATAAGGACCTTTACCATATTCAGGACATTTGTTGGAAAAGGCACGATCTCTGCATGATCAGTAGGAATCGATTGCCTTCTATGAGAGTTGTTCAAATATACGTATACGAGGGCTGATCTAATGTATCTTCCATATATTATTGACATGCCTCGGGAAAGTATCCAATTTTGTGTTGGGTGTCATAAGGACCTTGACCATATTCATGACATTCGTTGAAAACGACACGATCTCTGTGTGACTAGTAGGCATTAAGTCTGTTGTTCCAATCCGTTGTTAGTTGTGCCAGAACTACTCGTGTCTTCCGCAGCACGTTTTCTTCTGTATTTGCTGTTGTGCGGTGGGCGACCTCCAAGTAAGAAATCCATGTGATGTCTTGATCGCGGAATCGATTGCCTTCTAGAAGTGTTGTTCAAAAATGCCGTCTAATGTATCCTGCATGTATCTGTGTATGTTCCTACTAACATGTCTCGAGGTAGTATCCAACTTTGTGGTGTTAATGTTATAATGACTCCTTCGACGACATACCAGGAGGAATTGGTTTTTCAACATGTTATTATGTTCTTTGACTCGGAAAATCTCCATTTTCCCGTACAGATGATGTTTCAAGCCCCATACAGTCTTTATGGCAGCATTTTGGCAGCTTTAAATATTTATCCACTGGGTATCACTGAGTGCAGGTGCATGCACTGAAGTAGCACAACCGAACAATCGTTTTATATGTAACAAACAAGGCTTCTTTAAACATACCCTTCGTAAGTCAGGCTAGCGGTTTGAGGACCTTTGCTGATTAGCATGTGACCAAGTCTACTGACTAATATATTTATGTATTAGTTTAGGGACAGTTTTCTTAACACAAGTATAAGAATTTTTTAGTTAACAAAAGTGAAATAGTACTATATTTTCCATCTCTGTTGCAGCCTTTTTTAATTCGTTATACCCCTATTATATTGTTATAGTTTAATAAAATTTCTAACATATTCAACTATTTATCCATCCATAAATACTAATAATAATCCAAACAAATATTATTTATTTATTTTTGACATTTATCACATTTGACATACTTTCACATATTATGGATATTTTCCTAAGAATATGTCACACTCTATTAATTCCAATTGGCTTTTTCCACTATCAAAATAAATACATCCTTAGGGAATCGAATGAATGATAAATTAAAATACAAATATTTATTTACCAATGAAATTGTACTTATAATGAATGGATCAGTAGTAGTAGCCTAAAGGTATTATTAAATTAATTTCTCCACTTTTTTTATTGTTTGTCTGTGTGGCTCTAAAGGAATTATAGAAGATTTATTTTATTATATACAGACAATAAGTATGTATTTATGGGCTATTATTTCGTATTTAGCCTTTAAGCTAAATACGAAGACATGAAATAAAATGAAATAAAAAAGGAGAATCCTTATTGATTGGATTGATATCACAAGTATTAGGTTATTACTGTTATTAATGATAATGTCAATGAGAGAATATAAAACAAAAATTGTGTTTAAGGAATTTTTATTAATTTTTCACATCCAATGTTTCTATGAACTTCAGAAATAAAAGAACAAACAAAAAAGATCTTATGAAACACCAGAAAAGGCTTTTCAGCATTCTATACCATGCGGCAAATTTCTTGCATGCTGGGAGATTGCTAATGTAACGCCAATTCCTAAGAGAGAGGCTAATAATGCTGAAAATTACCGTCCAATAGCAATTTGTTCAGCACTTTCTAAAGTTATGGAAAATATGGTAAATTTCCATCTTGTCAAGCATTTAGATATCAACAATTTACCTAACGACCGAAAGTATGGCTGTCGTAGAGGTGGCTCTACTTACTAGCCTTCCTCTCAGAGAAATGGTGTCATTCCATTCAGCATTTTGGCGAAAGTAAAGTGGTGGCTCTAGATGCACTTGTATCAAAACTTTGCATTTGATGTCGGTAATAACTTCTCTTGATTTATTTCGAGCTTTTTCAGAGATCGCACTATAAGAGTTGTTATAGATGGGATCTCATCAAATGAGTTTATGATAAATTCAGGGGTAACATAAGGCTTCGTTCTTTCCTCTACCCTATTTCTTATCTAAATAAATGACCTTCTATGTCAAACTTCCAACTCTATCTACTCTTTTGTCGATGACAGCAGTATCTGCCATTTTTATTCATTCCATCATAGGTCAAACCCTCTAGAGGTTGGAGCAATGAGGCGCAATATGAATGAATCGCTTAATCACGAAAAAAATCTCTGAATGGGGTCGTGTAACAGACTCGATTTTAACGCCCGTAAGACTCAATGTTGTTTTTAAAACACAGAAACGCTTGGCAGATATTGTTGTTTCATCTATATATGTATATGGGTGGTGTAAATGACAAGGAATCTGAAACTCTTGATGTTCTGGGCATGAAAATTCAGTGCGATGTCTGCTGGACTAAACACATTTTTCAAGTGTCGAAAGAAGCATTCAAGTGTTTGGGTTTTTAAAACGATGTAAGACATACTTCACTCCATCTGATCAACTTATTATTTACACCACTTATATCCGACTGAAAATGGAATACAACTCTCATGTATGGGCCGAAGCTACGAAGTCTATTTTGAAACTACTCGACCGCGTGCAGGAGAGGGCGAAGGTACTTATAGGTAACAGTAGGGTATCCAACTCTATTGATTCACTGTTCTATCGATACTTCAATGAAATGTGTTCCTTTGAAATTAGGGAACTTGTTCCTAATACCCGTATATTCTTGCGTAACACACGTCTTTCTTTCTTCAAGAACTCACCCATTTGTTGTAGATTGGCCAGTTGACCGCACAACATATTACAGGGAAAATTCATTTTTCAGCCGCACTGTTCGTATGTGGAACAAACTTCCAGGTATTCCCTGCCACTTTAGATTTAAGAAGATTTAAATCAAAAGTTCACAAACACTACTCCCTATATCCTTCTTCCCAGAACCTATATTTCTAGTTCCAACACAATGCTTTGCATAAGTAGGGATCATCCCCTACTTTGGTATTCCCCGAGCCATAAATTTTCGGAAGCACATTGGAAGAATATTGTCACCGGATTACTTACTGGCTATTGTGTGATTCCATCAATAATGTGGCATAACTTTGTATTGTGTAATACAATTAGTTATTTAGTTATTTAGTTATTTAGTTATTTAGTTATTTAGTTATTTAGTTATTTAGTTATTTAGTTATTTAGTTATTTAGTTATTTAGTTATTTAGTTATTTAGTTATTTAGTTATTTAGTTATTTAGTTATTTAGTTATTTAGTTATTTAGTTATTTAGTTATTTAGTTATTTAGTTATTTAGTTATTTAGTTATTTAGTTATTTAGTTATTTAGTTATTTAGTTATTTAGTTATATAGTTATTTAGTTACTTAGTTACTTAGTTATTTAGTTATTTAGTTATTTAGTTGGTTAGCTGGTTAGCTGGTTAGATAGTTAGTTAGTTAGTTAGTTAGTTAGTTAGTTAGTTAGTTAGTTAGTTAGTTAGTTAGTAAGTTAGTTAGTCATCTGTATTTTTTTTTTTTAATTTTTGTTTATCTTAGTGCCATTTCTGTAAAAAAATATTAAACACTTCATTCATTTTCGAAATATTGACATCTACAACCTTCTTCTAAAGAAAAAGCACCAACACTTAAATAACTTTAACTTTGTTATTTCTTTAGACAGTTTTCTCAACTTAAATGGAAGATGACTTTCGAAAGTTTTTCTTTTTTGTAAAAAATTACAAAAAAAAAAAAAAAATGTAACACAATAAAGTAAGTTTTTTTCCTACAACCTGTAGAAGATGAATTATTATTCAATATTTCGTAGTCATGGTTAAAATGACTTGAAATATTGAAGATCACCATTTGTTGCAGATGTTGCAAGGTGATGAATAGAAACTTTTCGTTACGTGCAGAATTTTCTATGAAAATGACAATTTGTATTTATTTTGGGGGCTTTTAGTTAAAAAGTGTGTTTTAACAATTTATTAAATGTCAAAGGGTGACAGAGCTAAATAAAACTATTAATATTTATAGAGAAAAACTAAAAATTGAAAATAAATAAATAAATTTAATGTGACTATAGGAAAATGTTTGTAATAATATTAAATGTTTATAGTTTTTGCAAAACAGTGGTTTGCAAATAGTACTCTTTATAACTTATATGTATTTTGCCAAAAAAATTTTTGTGATATTTTATAATTTGCTAACCATTAGATTTCCAACATATTTTTTTATAAATCTTTTTTGATGCTTATCTATAAAAATGAAAATTGTTCATTTTAAACCATTAACTTCAAACTGTTTTACACAGTTTGTATTTATTTGTGGGAGTTTTCTCTGGTTTACATACTTTAACATGTATTCAATATAATATGATAAAATTGCAACTAAATGTTGCAAATATAAAAAGTTATTTTATGTTTGCATGTTCATGCACGCCCAATAGTTTTTAAAAGTATTTTGTAAAGTTAACATTTGCAGCACGTTCCGATAGAGATACAGCTATAATCGTTAATAGCAAAATTTAGTTTTAAACTTGATAATAAAATTAAAACAAAAAAAAATTGCTTTACCCTAGTTGTGTGGTGATTACAGTTAATGGCGTATCTGGCCCAAAGCAAATAGTTTTCACTGGCAGATTTTGTGGAGCAGCAAAAGCGCAAATATTAGCAGTTCATTCATTAAAATGATATACAAAAGAGCAAACATTTTGTTGTTTTTTTTTTCATTTTAATTTTAGCCAAATTTAATTTCCTGAACGGAAAATCAAAGTTGTAGGGTTTTTATTTAGAATTTTTAAAAATATATGTATTAGAGTGAGTATGTGGTAAAATGTTAAACCTATTTTAGTATTTTCCATTACCCTCATTCATGTCTGTAGATATTAGTGTGGCTTGTTTTGTATTAAAAAATTTTACAATTCTTATAATTTTAATTTAACTACTAGTAGACTAACTAACTAACTAACTAAATAAATAACTAACTAGCTAACTAACTAGTTAGGTCTTAGTTGACAGCAAAAAAAAACTTACAAAGAAGCGAAAAACACGTAAAATCTACTTCATGGAAGCACTGAAAAAGACCTGAAGAAGTAATGATTTTAACACCGGCTTGTCTTGGAAAATAATAAAGTAATTTGTTTGAATTTTTGCTTGGTTATTTTGAAGAAAGACATCTAGGTCTCTTCGGGTCTGTTGTGTGCTCCTTAAACAGTGCCTATGGTGGAAATCTAACCCATCACCTCCGGTCTACCAGACTAACCTACCGGAGGATACTTATCTTACCAATGGCCATAATTTAGTCTTTAGTCTAATGATTTATCTATACACTAGCATACCCTGGGTGCTTCACTACCCTAACTATGTTCAATATCGTAAAAATATCAAAAAGTACCATTGGAAAAACGAAAAAGTACAAAGATCTCTTTCAATAAATTCTCATTTAATAAGGACCGTATGTTCCGGTTAACCATTATAAAAAATTCATTTAAAGAATAGAAAAGTACCAAATAGTTACCACTTCCAGAGTATTATTCAGTCAAGACCATGTATGTTAAAATTAATGTTCCTAGGTTGAATATTTTAGAAAATTAAAAAAGTACAATTTATGAGATAAAAAGTACTAAAAAGTTGTCTCTTAAAGGATTTTATTCAATGTTTAATAATCATGTGTTTTCAGTTCATATTAAAGAACATACATGGAGTATCATTTGAAGGAAGAAAAAGTACCAAAAGTGGAATAAAGTGTACCTAAGTGAAAGTACTAATAAAAATAGTATACTTTTTCGAGAATTAGGTTTACAAAATGTTCCGCATTTAAATCTACATATATATCACATACAAAACTCAAACGATTCAAATCTGCATTCATTTATTCCAGAAAAATTGTGCTTTAAAAAAGGTACCAAACAATTTACTCGAATTTGGTCCTATATAGGCCTTAGTACTCGAATTCCAAAATAATATACCAAAAGCTTACTTTGTGTGAGTAAATAAATTAATTTTTGAAATTTCATAAAAGTTGACTCAATGAGTTTGAATAAAATTAAATTTCCCGTTTTTCCCCTTTTTGGTACTTTTTTACCCAGTGAAATAACAAAAATTTTATTACAATAAATATTACAGAATTAGTCCGTAATTTAATATGAATAATTTAATAAACCGAAAAAGTTTTTTTTAATGTGCTAAAAAAAAGTACCATAAATACAGTTTTGTCCCTTTTACACCCAAAAAGGACTGAATTTTAAAAAAGTACGAAACAGGTGTCTTATAATTTTGAGTGATGTATCCAAAATATTTAGAAAAATTTGATTATGTTAATTAGTTTAAAAGTTATGAAGGGCTGAAAAAGGTACCAAAATCACCTTTATTACACATTTTTACCCCTTGAAAGTACGAATTTCAAAAAAGTACCAGACACCCATCTGCTCATTTTAAGAGTAGATACAGGCGCATTTAAAATTTTTCTTGTATCACTAATATTATGTAAGATATTTAAGAAAACCTGTTTTACCCGTTTTTTCCCCTTTTTTACTCGTAAATGTGCAAATTTCCAAAAATCCCTCCTTAGTTGATCTACATAACCAAAAACACATCTACTGTCAAAATTTCATGATTATAGGTTCTCTCTTTTATATATATAGAAGATTAAATCCCTTAAACAGTAGTTCTTTATCAAATCTGACCAGTAAAAACAAAACAATTACATTGAATTCTTTACCGTATTCATTAAGAGTGCCTCCCTTATACATTGTGTCCATTTAAACAATTGGAATATTATTTTGAAAAACTGCAACTGAATGAACAAAAACTGTTAAAATGCAATGTAAAAGTTTTGAATATTGTTAGAGTAAAAACATTTTATATGCTAAAATATTCAAATTACACAATAGCTCTGAACCTTTTTTTGTAGCAAGTATGTATGTTATATAAATAAAAATTATTTGAAAAATTTTACATACACTTATATATTATGAAGAATTTCTGGAGTTTTATAAAAAGTTCAGTTGAATGTTAAGCTTATTAAAAGTACAGTAATAGCACATGCATTTTATGTAGAAATTCTGCATGAAAAGCATTTTTTACTAAAATCCTTTAAAAACGCAAATTGCTTAGATTTAGTAAAATGTGAGTTTTTAAATGCAGAAGCTGTATATAGAATTTTTGGAAAAATTATACTGATGATAAATAAGGATATAAAATAAATTGAGATAAATGTTAATGAGAAATGTAGCGGATTGCAAGTTTTAGTTTCAATACGTTCGAAAATATTTCACTGCAATCTTTTTCTTTAGATTTTGATCTATTTGTTTAAGTCTGGATGATACTTTCTTAAAGTAGATAACGTGGCCATAGTACTTTCTATTTGCTGCATGACTTCTATGAAGGACATCCATGTTGATGTAGCCTCTTGCCAAGAGTTATCGTTTCGGAATAATATATTCCAACTAGAAGGAGCCTACTACAAGTTCGATCAACCCCATCATAGGCACCTGTTGTTAACATATCAAGTAGCTTTCTTAAACTTTAAAAAGCTCTGTTTACAAGGACAAGAGCATCTACATACATATGGGCAATATAAAGAATACAGAACTTCCAAAGTGCAACACCACTGAGAACTTTTCGAATTATAATGATATCAGTACTAGTCTTCCGTGAGACAGAAGAGTTTTTCCTAAAATTTTACCAATTTAAATCAATTTTATTCTAAGATCATATACGGAATAAAGTATCAACATGAAAATTCTCGAATATTTAATGGTGTTTTACTATGCGAAGTATAAAAGATACTCAACGAGTTCAGAAATATAACACATTGTGATGGCATCAGTACCGCAGAGTGAATCCAGACATATATGGTATTGAATATATCAGTACTTCTCTCCTTGCGATTTTTGACTTAAACTGCATTTATGTCGAATTGTCATTATCAAAGCCCAGCCAGGACAAGAACTGCTGGACATTAGTCTCCGTAATGCCACACTTTTTGATTTCACTAATGTGAAATCATTCCAAGAATAAGCTTCTCACCATTATTGCAATAATGCCAAGAAAGGAATTTCATCAAGATTATGTTACCCTCTGGGGGATACATATCAGAAATAACGAGATAAACACACTTCATTAAAAGTTTAGTATTCTAAACGATTTTATATTTCCTAGTTAAAAGCATAAGTTCTTTTTATAGATGCTTCAAAGTAGCTGAGAATCCTGATTCTATTTTAGTATATGTAGTATTATGTTAAGGAATTATAGCCATATACGTGGTAAAATACCTATGTCATCCAGTTTTGCTCAAAATAATGCATTTTTTTGAGAGCACACAGAATTGGTGATCATTTCCTCAGGCTCAAATCTTGCAATACGTTAAAAAAGTTTGTTTTACTTCTTGCAATGTTGAAGCCCTTATCATAAAGAATAAACAAAAAAAACTTAATTTAAAATCTTATTTTTTTTCATTTCTAGTAGAAAGTTGTTTGGCGAAATTGCACTGTTTTTAACGACACCAGTACGTATACGTGTTAATAATATATTAATATTACAAATATTAAGTATACGCATAATTTAGGGGAGCAATTCATTTTGTATATCCACCATTAAATATAATGGGGGTACCTTGATTTTGTCATTCTGTTTGTAACACATCGAAATATTGATCGTAGACCAGCAAAAGTATATATATTCAAGGTCCTTATCTAGACATGTCTGTCTGTCCGCCCATCTTTCTGTCTGTCTGTCTGTCTGTCTGTTGAAAGCTCGATAGAATCTGAATGGTAAGAGCTAGAGGGTTGAAATTTTAGAGAAATATTCCCTATATGTAAGGTTTGTATAGTATTAAAAATCTTCATATAGCTCCCATATAATTGGCTCCTCGAAAACAGCTTTAACAGTCATAACTGTTTTAAACATTACAGCGATAAAATTGGACACAAATAAGTATTATGTGAGCCAAAATCTTTATACTTAATTGTATAAGGATTGTTCTATAATTGACCCTGCACCTCATATATGGTCTCCTCCAAAAAATGACTTTAACGTCCATTACTGGCTTAAAAAATACGAGTAGCGAGCATAAAAATACGAGCGCTGAAATTCGATATAAGTAAATTCCTAACGCCCAAAAATATTTCTAACAAATTTTATGAGGATCGGTACATAAGTGACCATACCCTCGATGTAAGATCCTCCACACTTCACTACGCTTAAAATACGATTATAGAGAGCATTCCAAGTTCTCTCTATATTATAAACATAAATAGATCTTCCTAATTTTTAATGGCTAGCTTTCATATGCCATTGTTTGTTAGGTTATTCTTAACAAAATCATTTTAAACCAAAATGTCTTTGACTTAAGATTTTATGACGCCGTAAAATTTGTTTATGTAAGTACATACAATTAATTAAAAATGCACAATTTAAAAAAAGAAACAAACAATTTTTTATGTCAAACCCCTTTTCGTTCATATAAAATGCGTTTTTCGACACAATTTTGCATAAAATTTGCGTTACAAATTTTAGGGTGTGTATTTTAAATGGATAAATTTTTTTTCTTCCACTTAAAAATTCAAAAAGAAAAGACGAAACGAAGTCCTGCCATAATGTAGGTCACTTTGCTTGCGGATGTAAACGATTTTTTCAAGCCTTTTTGTAAAAAACAACAACAGCATATTGTAACAATTTTTTGCTTTTCTTCTCTCAATTTTTCACATAAATTTGCATATTTGCTTAATAAATATTTGTAACCACAATATAATTTGCAAGAGATTTATTGGGGTTATAAATAAAGTTAGGGAAATTATAAAATTAACGCCCAATTGCTGTGAGATTTTTTTTGCGTCTAACCAATAATTAATTGAAAATAATATGTGAGGCAAATTATAAATGATTAATATGCGACACTAAATTTATGCCAAAAGGACATAGTTTTAACGAGCTGATTTAGTTTTAATGAGTTTTTCTTAAATTGCATGTTTTCCAAGCATTTAAAGAAGGAAATGAAAATTTGAAGGAATATTTAATTAGAAATTTGTTGTGTTTAAATTAAAATCGTTTTATTTGCATTCTGGCTTTTAAAATATTTTGAAAATACAATATTTATTTAAAATAATTGTTTTTTTCTTTACAAAACTTATGTTCTGTGTTATAAATCTTTGTTTTAAAACAGAATCTCGAAAAAAGTTAACAAAATTTTAACTTTTGCTTGTGACAGTTTTTGTGCCATAAAGTTGGTAATATTTCGCTCTCTTCTTTTTATAGACATCTGCATTTAAAAATTACCAAAATATTTTTGCCACAAATTTTAGCTTTTTTTCTTGAGTTTTGTTCTGTTATGTGCATTTATTGTTGGTAAAAGTTTATCTTTTTGTCATAGTATTTATTTAGGTTCTGGTCTTTTCTTCTTTTTCATTAATAACTGACCTTTTGAAAGAAATACTAATATTAT
Source organism: Lucilia cuprina (assembly GCF_022045245.1). Taxonomy (NCBI): domain Eukaryota; kingdom Metazoa; phylum Arthropoda; class Insecta; order Diptera; family Calliphoridae; genus Lucilia; species Lucilia cuprina. The sequence goes on from NC_060952.1 coordinate 83,052,567, forward strand.
GTTCATACATAAAGTGTTTAGAGGAAAAACGATGTTGGTAAACGAAGAGCTTTTTATTTAAAATGAGCTCTTTACTTACGTAACATCGTTCAGTTCTAGTTCAGTTCCAGTTCAGTTCTAGTTCAGTTCTAGTTCAGTTCTAGTTCAGTTCTAGTTCAGTTCTAGTTCAGTTCTAGTTCAGTTCTAGTTCAGTTCTAGTTCAGTTCTAGTTCAGTTCTAGTTCAGTTCTAGTTCAGTTCTAGTTCAGTTCTAGTTCAGTTCTAGTTCAGTTCTAGTTCAGGTCTAGTTCGGTTCTAGTTCAGTTCTAGTTCTGCTAAAGTTAACATTATTTTTACATACATGCCCTCGTATTTTTAATCCTCTAAAATCACTATGACCAGCAAAATAACTTTATCATTCAGAAAAAAACATAAATGTATATTTTCAACTATAAAGTAGTAGCCACAGCAGCATTTACTATATACTACAATTGAAACGCCCTACTAAATGTAGTTTGCTTTTGTTGTACATTTGTCTTTTTTTAAGTACTGTGTTTGGTTTGGTTTCAATGATGTGTTCATATGGTGACGTTATGTCCTTTGTATGATTATGCATTGTTTTTTAAGAACAATAATTTTAATGTACAGTCAGAAAGAAATATTTATATAAAATAAAACTACATGATGATGACCACAAACAAGGCCAGTTTTGAGTAGAAAGGATATAAATTTAATGTTTATATGATAATTTTTAAAAACTTAAAGGAAATAGTATATTGTATATTTCTGGAGCAGTTTGGAAATGTTTATTTAATCTAGTGAAATTGTGTAAGTTAAGTGTCGGTATAAAATTTATGTTATTTATATTGTGAAGAAAAAATTTGTGACTAAAATTTACTCTATTAAGTATGTATGTAATAAATTTTATTAATTTATTTATTTTATTCATTTCATTGTTTTGGCGATATGTGTTACACACGTATAAGCAACGTTTTAGAATTTAATAATAGTTATACGTACCATTGTACTGAATGAAAAAAATTACTACACTAAATAAAAAATTGTAATTTTATATAACAAAATATAAAAGAATACGTTTTGTGTACAATAATTTACAGATTTTTTTTTTAAATTTTAGCTAAAAATTTTAAAAAGACAGATTTAAAAGAAAGTCAAATTTATTTTTTGATACCTCATTATTCCATCCTATTAAAACTGTAAAATTTAAAAATTATTTACATCTTAAGTACAACATTAATTATGTACACAATATTTTGTTTCTGTATTTTTTTAATAACAATTTACATTGAATTTTTTATAAACATGTAAATGTTTGTTCCTCAACGAATATTTAATAAAGAACATTAAAGTAAAATAACATTTTGAAGGCCCATCAACTCAAAGCTTTATATTTTTGCAGTATAGCATATTGTTTTTTATTTATTTTTTTCTCAAATGAGATTACGAGAAGGAAGAAGCAAATACGATTAAGTGGAATTTTTGAAAATCTTTAAAGTAATTTTTTTTTTTAATATAAAACTAAGTTGGCTGAAATTGAACAAAAAATTTAAGTGATTGTAGGGATTCATTTTGTTTTTATTGGTTTAAAACTAAAATTTGAACTTTGACCTTTTTTTTGGATGAACATTTTATTTAGTACAATAATGGGAATATAATACAATGTAGCCCCTAAGGCAAGTATATAAGATGTCTACATAAACTTAAGGCGAGATGTAGTTAAATGAATAAAAAATTAGTTTACCGTCCTAAAAGTCTCATTACTTTATTTTTTTTTTCAATTTCTAACGAGAGAGGTAAAAATAAGTATTATGTTTCTACTTTATTTATAGTAGATCCTTGCAAGTAGTAGAGTTGGTTAAGATATGTCTATATATTTGCCTATCTGTCTGTCCGTCTGTCTGTCTATATATCAGTCTATATATCTATCAATTTCTAACGAGAAAGTTAAAAAAAATTTTTATTATTTCTCAAATAGTACAGTTGGAAAAGATATGTCTGTCTGTCTGTCTGTCCGTCCGTCTGTACGTCTGTCTATTTATCAGTCTATATATCTATCAATTTCTAACTAGAAAGGTAAAGATAAGTTTGTTATTTCTCAAATAGTACAGTTGGCAAAGATATGTCTGTCTGTCTATCCATCTGACTGTCTGTCTGTCCGTCTGTCCGTCCGTCCGTCCGTCTGTCTGTCTGTCTGTCTGTCTGTCTGTCTGACTATAGATTCGTCTATCAACTTTTCAATAGACAAGTCCATAAAATATGTACTATACTATATACTAGAATAATCCGTACACAGAAAAAATTATCGGTAGTTTATTTTCAATTAACATGTTTTAATTTTCTTTATTTTTTATTTAAACAAATTTTTATTTGTCTTAATTATCTCGTTTTTTGAAACTGTTTGAAACTAAATTGTAAAATTTTGATTAAATTTTTAATTAATTCAAGTAATTTTTTAATTGATTGAAAAAAAATTTCTCGCCTTCTTTTCTATTTTAGATTTATTTTTAATATTTTTTTTTTTTTGAATTTTTGTGCTAGCAATATTTATAATTCTTAAATAGTCCATAAAATTTTAGGCATATAATATTCAAGTTTATTTACAATTTATGAAACACTTTATATGTTAAATTGTGTCAATAAAGTGAAAATTTTTCAAAATGCTGAACGCATTGTTAAAGGTCTAGTATTCCTTTAACGTTGTGTGTAATCGATTAATAATTTGATAGTTTTAATCACCTTCTTAATTGATTTATAAAAAATTCTCTATCAAACAGTTTAATTTATTTGATTAATAAATTAATTAAAAAAAACAATTTTATATTTATTAAATATTTAATTTATACAATTAATGAATTAATCAATTTTTAATATTGTCTCAATTATTGACATTAATTGTTATGATTAATTCGTTATTTGAAAAAAAATATATATTTTTACTTTTTTACAAATTTGGTAATTGATATCATCATTTTGGTTATAGGTGCAAAACTTGCTTGATACAATTATTTTGATAATTAAAACTCATTTTCAGTTTTTTCTGTGTAGACTGGATTATTTCATAAATATATCCATACACTAGCCAATAGTGTAGCTCATAGTGTACTAGTGAATAAATAAGTCTATAGACTACTCAATGATTTAGCTAATACACTTTCTTTATACCAGTCAATTGATTAGTTCACTTATAGAATAATCCATAGACTAGATAAATAGCCAGACAATATACTAATTAATAAACTAGTTAATGTCCCAGCCATTTCACTATTTAATTTATTCCATTATTAAATAGTTTTAAGACCATTCAATGAATTAGTCTGGACCAGTCAGTATAGTAGGCAAGTCATGAAACTATTCCAATAGGATAAGTCATAGACTATTTAAATGACAAGTTTATAGACTAGTCCATGGACTTAATAAGAAGCCAAATAAAAGTCCTGTTAATGGATTGGTTTATAGATCGGTAGAAACACTAGTCGACAGTGTAGTTAAGTCAAGAGAGATTGTGAAGAGCACTTTCTACTGCTTACACTGGTTATGAAAGAATAAATGATTTTTATACAGGATTCCTCGCGTAGAGACTCTACTTTAGAGAACGCAATTAGGGATGCAGTAGTTATATGCTGTAAAATTCGACATGGTTCTATTCCGTTTATTTATAACTAAAAATTTCAACAATATGTTTTTATTTAACTTTATATTTTAACACAATCCTGTGTTAAAATTATCTTATACATTTTGTCACAACTCATAATTCTATTTAACCAACAAGAAAAAGTTTGTTTTTTTATTGAATTTATTTCTCTAGCTAAAACTCAATATATTTACTTATTTCTTCAAGTAAACTAAAAACAAAAATTGCTATTTGTTTGCTAATACAAAAAAAAAACTAACATTATCTGCTTCTTAAATCCTGTGATGTAACAAGTCTAAGGATACTTTAGCTATTATTACTACTACACACACACCTACACGCATTGAGTTTCCTTTAAAGTCCCTTTTATGCTTTGTTTATTTTTCTATTTAGTTTTTTTTTTTTTTTGTTTTCTGTAAAAAGTTAAATATACCAGTAGTATAGTAGTTTAGATTTTGCTATGGAATCTTTTAATGGGATTTTTTTCTAAATATTTTTTCTGTTGCATTATTTTAACAGAATTTTTCTGAAATAGTTATAATGTTGTAAGCTTTTTTGTCATCCTTTAGACAATGGTCTGTCTTCTGTATCAGCATCTGCATAAGTAAACAATTTTATGGTACGAAGTATTAAATAAAAATGTTTTGCAACAATTTTTTTTGCAGCTTTTTATACTATTGTTCATAAAACTTTTTTAAAAACAAAAACCCAGTAAAGCAGCTTGATTAAAAAAAATCTAAAAAAAAATGTTTATAAAAATAATTAAATATCAAAACGATGTTAAATTAAATATTTTTACTATTTAAGTTTGAAAAAAATTTTTGTTTGATTTTTTTAAAAAGTTTTGCTGGGTTAGTTTTAAGTAATAACAATATAATTGTAGCTTGAGCAACAGAAATAATATGCACTTTGTTTTTATAAGACACAGCCAAATCGAAATTGTGTTGACCTATACAAAGCATGACTATGAATATATTATTTAAACTTTTACAAGTTTTACTTAAGAAGACTTATATCAGTTAATGTGGCTTCCGGAAGGTTAGTGCTTAGTGTTTAGTGTAGAGCAGAGATGGTGGGTTAGATGCCTACCTCAGTTATTGGTAAAGGAGCGCACAAGAGGCCTGATAGAGGCCTAGATGTATATTTTCTTATTTGACTAACTAACGAACTAACTACCTACCTACCTACCTAACTAACTAACTAACTAACTAACTAACTAACTAACTAACTAACTAACTAACTAACTAACTAACTAACTAACTTACTTGCTTACTTACTTACATACTTACTTACTTACTTACTTACTTACTTACTTACTTACTAACTAACTAACTAACTAACTAACTAACTAACTAACTAACTAACTAACGAACTAACTAACTAACTAACTAACTAACTAACTAACTAACTAACTAACGAACTAACTAACTAACTAACTAACTAACTAACTAACTAACTAACTAACTAACTAACTAACTAACTAACTAACGAACTAACTAACTAACTAACTAACTAACTAACTAACTAACTAACTAACTAACTAACTAACTAACTAACTATCTTACTTACTTACTTACTTACTTACTTACTTACTTACATACTTACTTACTTACTTACTTACTTACTTACTTACTTACTTACTTACTTACTTACTTACTTACTTACTTACTTACTTACTTACTTACTTACTTACTTACTTACTTACTTACTTACTTACTTACTTACTTACTTACTTACTTACTTACTTAATTACTTACTTACTTACTTACTTACTTAGTTAGTTACTTACTTACTTACTTAGTTACTTACTTACTTACTTACTTACTTACTTACTTACTAACTACCATACTATGACTTAACGGTGATATATTTCACCCTCATGCTGAACTTATTTGCCGAAGCACTTAAAGCACTGTCTCGTTGCTTAACTTCCCAAATGCAAAACCATCTCTTACGCTGACAACCACTTGAATCGGCGACAGCATTTAGAGGGGGTGGACCGAAACATAAATCAATCAAGTAAATTATATGAATTTATTATATAATTTATCTTCCCGCGAATTTAGGTTTAGACCACAGTCACCTTGTGCATTCTAAAGAGACATTTTCCATGGACATGATAAGACAACAAAACTTTAGCCTGCTAGCTACCGCTTAACAACTCATGTGGTTCTCTGGTTTAACCCCATGTCAAATAATTTCAAGGAAAAGTCAAGGATACTTTTGATCCCCAATCTTTTAACCATCACACCAATTCGTTAACTTAACATGCCTCCGAGGGAACCCACTCACCAAAGTATACTTTTCACACTCTCTTTCATACATCGCATCTGAAATCATGTTCGGAAGTTTGAAACAACGTAATTATACCATTTACCTTCGTGAGAAGGGTATTTATTAGTTAATCATTTCGTTTGTAATTTCTATAATATAATTTTCCAACCCTATAAAGTATATATATTCTAGATCCTTATAGATAGTGGAGTCGAATTTGCCATGTCCGTCCGTCTGTCTGTCTGTATGTTTGTTAAAATCAGTTTTTAGAGGACGCCAGATATCATCGAGATCGGAGTCTATTAGACATGGTTTCGGAAAGATCGCTATTTAAAATAAGCAAAATCGGTCCATAAATAACGGAGATATGAGCATAATTCCGAGGCAATTCCTCTGAAAATTTCATCAAAAATTGAGAAATTTTAATCATGCTCAAACAGAAATTGCCAAAAACAAAATACATAATCATACGGTTAGTTTTGTTATTGTGCTCTTGTTTATAAAAACAAGGCAGAGCGAGAGTGTCAGAGCGAGAGCTGCACTAGTGTGTTGTTATTGGCTAGAAACATAAAATTAAGTAAGTGGAGCCTGGCTTAAGTTGGAAAAAGTGAATTTTTTTGTACTTTTTTTTATGTATGTTGAGCAATAGGTATCTTTTGAATTTTCTATAATAAACCTGTAAACATGAAATTAAGTACTTATGTAGAGTGTGAATAAAGTAAACAAGTTATGTAAAAGAGGACTTTTTGGTACTGACTGTTGTTTTTAACACACAGTGCTGAAGCGTATATAAGATTTGGCACAGCCGAATATGGAAAGCTTTAGCTTTTTGAGACGTTATAAGAGTACATTCTATCAACTTTTAATAGAGGCCCAACATCTGACATAACTTCTCTTTTCAGAGAGTCATTTTCATCTATAGCTTTTGTAATTGAATTGTTTAATAAACTTCTATTACTTCCGAGATATCAACCTTTCAAGTTGGTAGATGGACAGACATTGGTACGTGAAATCTAAAAGTGATTTGTAGCCGATTAGAACACCCTAGGATAGGTGTGGTTACTATAATTTAGACTGTTGTAAGCAATATTTATAAAACATAGTACTCTCTGCACTATACCACTACTATGAGTTTTCATGATTTAGTGGAAGATATCTCCAAGTTTATAGAAAATATGTAAGATGTTAGACCTTCATTTTAAAATTGATAGAATAGACTTTCAGACGGAAACAATATCTATTCCACGCAACTTAATTTAAAGACACGCAACTTCAAAATTTAGAAAATCTGATTCATATTCAGCACGACCAAAATCTGGCATGAAAAGTTATGTGTAGTATATTAAGCATCTTATAACTATTCATAACTACCTGGTAGGGTATAATTACATTATAAAAGTAACACAAAACTAACATCTTCATAAAAGCTTCTGTTTTACATCTTTTTACAACAATATATAAAACCATTTTTCTTCTAACATTTTCTTACAATTCCCTTTGCTAGCAACATCAACAATAGAAGAAAACGTCTTGTGTAGGATAATTATCCGGTAATTTACTACAACATAAAAAAAACTTGTTACAAACTATTTCTTGTAAACATTTTATGAATTTAATTACAAACTTTTCTAAGGCAAGTTTGTTTTTTTTTGTTCCATTTTGCCACTAGAAAGTTGAAATTAAGAAAAAAAATATGAATAAAAATAAAATTTATATAAAGAAATATATTCAAGATTCCCAGCAAAAACTTTCATTATTATGTAGTTGAATTCTTATTCATTATTTTAACATGGTAATATTATTGGAGGCACAATCGCTTACAAATAATTAGAGAAATAAGTGAACATAAATCCTTAACGAAAATGAAAGATAAGTAAGACGTTACATTTCACTATCTCTCTATAATCAGGACGATATGAAGTAGTCATTGAAAAGTATATTAACAGATAAGTGATTGCAATTCATTGCTAAGTTTATGCTGGGTTTCTAAGGAAATACATTTGTTTTATTAAACTTTAATAGACAATTTTACATTTTTTCTTTTAGCATCAAAAAATATTCATTAACATGTGTATAATTTCATTTGAATACATTTTACATGATCTTGACCGAGTTTTGTGCAATAAAAGAAATTTTCTTTAATAACAACAATATGTGAAACATCTGTTATTCTTGAATAAGTATTTTTAATGAATGTTTTAAAGTCAATATATTTTTTTTAATTTTTTAATAAATTTAAGTGTGATTTTTGAAAATTTTAGAAATTTTTTAAAAGTAATAGCAATTGCTAATTAATGTTTTGGAATTAATTAGTTGCTGAAAGGGAAAGGAGTTATATGTTATTAATAAGGTTTTTATGATGATGATTACATATAAATGATGTTTCATCATTATTTTTGTGTATATTTACTTTTTAAGAAATTTGTATTTTAATAAAAAAAATGTGCACTTTTAAATTAAAAGTGCATTTTTATGCGAAAATTTCATTTTGAAAGGTAAAAGTTTATTTTTGTTTTAATTTATGGCAAAATTGTTTTTTATGACAAAAATGTATTTTTATGAAAAAAGTTAATTTTCCATTGCAAAACTGCATTTCCATTGCAAAGTGTATTAGTATGGCGAAAGTGTATTTTTATGATAAAAGTTAGTTTTTATTTTTAAAATTGCATTTTTACAGTAGAAGTGTATCTATATGTGGAAAATGCATTTCTATGGCAAAAGAATAAGTGTGAATTTTATTTGTAAAAGTTCATTTTTATAGAAAAAGTTAAGAGTGAATTTTTATGATAAAAGTGCACTTTACGGTAGACGTATATATTCTATGGCAAAAGTGATCTTTTTTTAGTGGTAGATGAATATTTTCATGTTAAAAGTGTAATTATAGTAAAAGTGCAAAAGTGCAAATGCAACCTTATTGCAAAAGTGCATATATATAGTAAAAGATCATTTTCATATACTTTTACCAAAAAGTGCATTAGTATGGTAAAAGTTCATATAAACATATTTTACAAAAAGTGCCAAATTTAGTTAATTTTTTCAGACTTTTTTGCTTTTTGTATTGGAAAAGGGCATTTTTAAGTCTTTTTTTTATAATATAACTTTTGTCGGTTTAGAAACACTTTATGAGCCAGATATTTTTACATCTATATGTCCGTTCTTCCACCTATCCGTCTGTATGTCCGTCTGTCTGTCTGTCTTTCTGCCTGTCTATATAAGCTTTTGAGTACGCTAGAGGTCGTACAAAGATTCTTGTTCAAATATCAATGTTGGTAAATAGGAGACTTTTTTAATAAAGACTAAGTTGTGAAAGTAAATATTTTTGCAACAAAAACCCTTTTAATGGACAGTTCTTTATATCCTGTACCACTATAGAGGGGATGGTATTATGCGTTTGTGCTGATATTTGTAAGACCCAAAATATTGGTTCCACAACCACCTTGAAGTCTACCATTAGGTTCAGAATCGCTTTCCGAGTCGATTCAGCTATGTCCGTCTTTCCTTCTGTTTTTCTGTCCTTCCGTACATCCATGAAAACCTTGTGCGCATGCTACAGATCGCAATTTTCAAGAAAATATAATGAAATTTGGAACATGTTCTTCTTTTGGTTCAAAAATGAAAGCTATTGAAAATGGTAGAAATAGATCCCTTATTTCGCCTAGCCACTTACAACCGTACCTCCGAATAGTGCCTTTGGGTTCATAATTACGTTAAATGTTTAATATGTCAATAAAAATCGTTAGAACTCAGTTTTAGAGAACTTTAAATTACACTACGATATAGCTAAGTCCGTCCGTCCATCCATCCGTCTGTCCGTCCGTCCGTCTGTCCGCCCATGTAAACATTGCAATCAAACTAAAGTCGCAATTTTAAAGATAATTTAATGAAATTTCGTACATGATCTTCTATTGTTCCAGGGATAAAGCCTATTGAGAATGGTAAACATCGGTTCATTATTTCACCTATCCCCCATACAACTGAAAAACCAAGTTCAATACTAGCCTTGATGAACCTCATGAACTCTATAGTTTTAGGGCCACATTTTATTCAACAATTAATCGTATATCTGAGTCAGGGTACAACTCAAGTTAAATGGTTTATTATGAAAACTAAATAACATTTTGTTTTTAAACTTCGTAGGGTATTTTTTTTTTTTTTGTAAAAAATTCCCTTTTAGAAACAATAGTGCTTTCTTACAAAATAGTCTATTATTTTCAACAGGACCTTTCGAATAATGGTCCTGTTGTTCAAAAAAATTATTCTGTATAGAAATATCTCTTTTACAAAATGTAGTCCATTATTATTATGTTAAGTACTTTTTGTGAAAAAACAATCCTGCAAAAGTCCTTTATATAAAAAGTCCATACATATGCAAACAATATACATTGAATTAATTTATTAAAAATTTAATATTAAAGTTTCATTTTGCAATAATAGTTTGTTTTAAGCATTGTGATAAAATTGGGAAAAAATTACATAAAAGTATTTTGAAATATTTTTTATTTGAGTAACTGTATAGCAAAAGTATTTTTCAATCCTTGCCCAACCCAATTTTAAAAATTTTTATTTAATTAATTTGAATTCTCCTGAGATTTGTTTAATTCTTCAATATATTTTTACTACATTTGTGACGATGACGACGACAACATCAACGTATTGTAGTTATTGTGGTTAAAAAATAATCGTTAAACTCTTACGTGATTTCATTTTAAATCTTTTTATTAAAAATGAAACGCTTTTTTTAAATTAACATAAAATTTCCATTCCTTTCTTAATTCTTTTGCAGGACAATAAACACGTAAAAAGGACACGGAAATAACAGCAACACCTACGCACTTACAGCACAAGTCTACACGTAGAGTGACAACCATAAAAGTTGAATTCTTTATTGTGTTTTTTCTTATTTAAATCCTGCAACAAATTACGAATATTAAACGAGGCCAATGAAAGTCAATGAAACAGAAGATATAAAATACACATACAAATATCGAAGAAGAAAAATATTATAATAAAAAAAGGCAAAAAAAAAGAAGAAACACAAATAAAAATATCTCTTTTAGTGAAAATTAAAAGAAGGCTTAATTATCCTTGTAAAAATAAGAGAAAAAAAAAAACGAGTGGATAAAGTAGCCAACCAAAAGTATGCTTGGTAAAACATTATGGATGAAACTGTTATTTATTATACCCAAATGAATAAGGAAAATAACTGTAATAAATTTAACGAAATACAAGAAATAAATTCTTTAAAAAATTGTGATATAAAAAATATTAAAACAACAAAATACATCAACAGTTGCCATCGCAGCAATAGCGGCAAGAAGGAAAGCAATAAAATCTGCCACAGATACAAACACACAAATACAAACAGTTGCTCCAACACAGACTCTGTTAAGTGTGGTCATTGTTATTATACGAACAATTTTAATAGACTACAAATAAAAAATCCCTACATGTACTCATATGTTGCACATGCCATAACTGCAGCAGCCTCAACAGCAGCAGTGGCAGCAGCTGAAACTGCCACCTCTACACATGAACGTCTTAAGTTTGTGTATGATAATTCTCATGCCTCATCGTTGGCGGCCTACGATGAAAATATTTTCAACAATACATTTATTTTAGCCACTTCCTCGTCGTCATCATTATCATCATCATTGGCATCGTCATCCTCAGCTGCTTCTTACATATCATCATCCTCCACATCGGTCATTACGTATGGCAATTTAAATGATTCCACTTCAACGGTCACTTCATCAGCCAACGCCTCTACATCAGCATCATCATCGCCTGCCACATCGTCTGCTGCTGCAGCAGCTGGCTCAACACCCTCATCGCCTCTAATTGAAGTGGGTGTTAATGTATCGCTGACATCATCGGATGACTGGTCACATTTTTATGATCTCGTTTTGTCGTGGCAGGGCATTTGTCTTATAGCCGTCTTTTGCGCTTTCATTGTGATCACCATCATTGGCAATACTCTGGTTATATTGGCTGTTATAACCACACGTCGCCTCAAAACGGTTACAAATTGCTTTGTAATGAGTCTGGCGGTGGCGGATTTACTGGTTGGCATATTTGTTATGCCACCAGCTGTAGCAGTACATTTGATTGGTAAGTTGTTGTTTCTTTAGTTATTCTTTTATACTTCCGTTTTGGTGTTCTTTATTTTTGGTTTGTGTTAAATGAGTGTGAAAAATCAGTTTTGTTTATTTTACAAATCATTTGCAAATTTATTATTTTGCACTTTTTACCCATTTAAGCAGTAAAAAACGTGGGAAATTTTTTATTATCATCCATTAGTGTTGTCATGGTTTTAAAAGAAGTTTGCAACTTTAAAAGAAAAACGTTATGTTAAATTTATTAAACGATAATTATTCTTAAAACGTCTTCTTGCTTTAAGGGGCATTTTATTTTACAAAGACTTTAAAAATTGTAGTTTCGCCTAAAGTGTAGTCTATAGTCTATTCGATTATCTTCTTTATACTCTAGACTATAGTCTATACTACTTATTTTCTGTAGAATAAACTGTAGACTAATCTATAGTCTAGTCTATAGTCTAGTCTATAGTCTAGTCTATAGTCTAGTCTATAGTCTAGTCTATAGTCTAGTCTATAGTCTAGTCTATAGTCTAGT
>NC_060952.1:83065200-83067525 GCF_022045245.1 Lucilia cuprina
ATATAGTCTAGTATATAGTCTAGTCTATAGTCTAGTCTATAGTCTAGTCTATAGTCTAGTCTATAGTCTGGTCTATAGTCTAGTCTATAGTCTAGTCCATAGCCTAGTATAGTCTATAGTCTAGTCTATATTCTAGTCTATAGTCTAGTCTCTAGTCTAGTCCATAGCCTTGACTATATTCTCGTCTATAGTTTGGTCTATAGTCTAGTCTATAGTCCAGTCTATATTATAGTCTCGTCTATAGTCCAGTTCATAATCTTGCTTATAGTCTAGTTTATTTTAAGTCTTTAGTATCAATTCGCAAAATGTTGTTATTATGATCTAAAATTAATTAAAATCAACCAAATTATCAGAAAAATTGCAATCAACACTTCCAACACTCAATATGTCATCGGGTAATTGAACTGCAAATATTTTATTATTTAGCAATAAAAGAAGACAAAGAAATATAAACAAAAATTGTTTAAAAATACTTAAATATTTATCAACAGTTAACAATCAAACTAAATCAAATATCTCAAAACACAATTTGGCAAGGACTTCTTTAATTCAAAGTTCAATGTCTATTTTTAATCGGATTAAATTTGTTTTTTTATTGTAGATAATGTGACTACTACCATTATTTGTTAAGATGTTTAATTTTCTCCTAAGCGTTTTGGGTAACGTTTAAACATAAAATCGTCACTTTTTAACATGAATGTATACAACAGTAAAAAATGTGCAAAATCCTTTCTCGGAAATTGTGGATATTTTGTTGAATTTCTTGAAGTAAATATTTAAGATTTGTTGTTGGAAATAGAAAGGTATGTAAACATTCGTTCGAGTCAGCATAAAAAGAAATTTAAAAAGAATTTCTTTCCTCCAGTTATGTCTTAGTTGATCCTGCTTAAATTCTACCCACTCTCTTTTGATGATTTAGCGAAAGAGGGGGGTATTCTAAGGATGTGAGTTTTATTCAGTTATAAGAAATTCTTTGAAGTGCACCTACGCTGGATGTTTAACATTTTTTTCTTTAGATACATACTTTTAGAGCACATTTTTTGTGCTCCTTGATTTAAAAAAAATACTTGTAATTAATGTCAAAAGAATTAATGCTGAAATGGAAATAATCGTACAATCAGAAACTAACTAACTGGTTACAAAGTTTTTAGGGACGGACAGACGGGCAGACATAGGAATCAATATTATTGTGCGTTACAAACATCAGAACAAACCAAATATACCTCCCATCTATGGATATAATAAGATCTATGTAAGTGGTGTGTAATTCTCTGCAGAAAACGACAACTTAGAATATTGATTGTTCACCTTTGTTAATAACCAAAACCATTTCAAATAAACGTAATTTTAAGTTCTCATCAGAAGGGAAATTTATTTCTTCAACTTTCCTCACAAAACTGCAAAGAACTTTATATTTTTCATCCCTGTTTAAATTTTTTATTATGTATATGTTTTTGTATATTTTTTTTAATAATTTGATAAAGAAAATTAAAAGAGATTAAAGAAGATGAAAAAGTAAAAAAATATGAAAATAGTGCCTTAGGTACAATAATTGAAAAATACTCTTCTTCATGTAACAAAATCCATAATAAATATTAAATGGTTGACCTTTTATATAATATTTTTTATAATGAAAAAATAAACGTATTATTTTAAAAAAGAAAAAAAAAATACTTTAAATTTCTTGTTACCGTAACCCAATAAATTAAAACAATATTTACTTTTTTTACGATAACGAAAAAAAGTATTTTTCAATTATTTGCACAGAATCAAATTAATTTAAAATCAATTTTTGTTATAACTGTTTTCTGCAAATTTAAACGTTAGAAGGCAAAAGTTATTAAAATTGTAATTTTTTAAGAAAAGAGGAGGAATGGAAATTGTAAAAATATTATTTTAATTTTTTTAATAATTAAGTAGAGTGGTTGGTATTTTCTTTTTTACGGTCACCTTGACAGAACCTGAGAGCATTGAAAAGCCGAAGATCATTGATTTACCTCCTAAACATGATGATTTATAAACAGTTTATTTCGTTTCTCGATTTACTTTATTATCTATTATATTTTATTTAGAAAACAATTACATTTTCAGTGAAAATGACTAGCACAAATGTATAAAATTTAATTTATTTTAATATTTATGCTGTTTTATGAAAAAAATATATAAACAAAACGGTTCTGAGGGTGTTAATAAAGCCTACAGTATATTCTGTACTTAAACTGGACTAGAACTGAACTAGAACTGAACTAGAACTGAACTAGAACTGAACTAGAACTGAACTAGAACTGAACTAGAACTGAACTAGAACTGAACTAGAACTGAACT
>NC_060952.1:83067625-83070224 GCF_022045245.1 Lucilia cuprina
CTAGTTCAGTTCTAGTTCAGTTCTAGTTCAGTTCTAGTTCAGTTCTAGTTCAGTTCTAGTTCAGTTCTAGTTCTGTTCTAGTTCTGTTCTAGTTCAGTTCTAGTTCATATATCATATATCATTGTTGGCTTTTAATAATCATTTAATGATGTCAAGATTAGCGCAACAATTTTCTATGTTTAAAATCGTTAATTTGAACATCTTAGCTAGAAAATTTGAATTAATTTTATAAATTATTTGCTTTTTTTAATTTTATTATTTTGCACAAAATTTGTATTTATTCCAAACTTTTATTCTTAATAAACAAAATAATGTTTGGTACGAAAATATGTCTAATTTGATAAAGCAAATAATTTTCTTTTCAACTAAAACTTATTATTTAAGAGGAAATTTCATTTGAAAACTTTGTCCAACTTGTTTGTATATGAAACAATTTTCCCACGGGTGCATGTGGTGTAAATTACAAGCTCTTTAACATAATTAAAAAAAAAACTCTGTTCATTTTGTAAATAATATTTCCTTTTTCATTTTCCCCACTTTATTAACAACATACGTACATATTTATAAAAAAATAAATCATAATAAGTAATGGAAAGCGTTGTGTTGTGAGAGTGTAAGAGAAAAAGTGGAAACATTGTATGTTAAGTATACGAAAGCCCATGGCGTATGATTATTACTTAATCTACAGTCATATACATTTAACATACGCCCCTGGGGTATTGCAATGAACTTAAAACTTTATTAAATATGGCAAAAACTGTAAATCTTAACAGGATTTTCAGCAAAATAAACAATAATTTTTGGTTTTCTTGTGAACGAAACAGATTACTTGTCAACAGGACTATTTTTCAAGTTGTTTACACTTGGTTTTGTTTATGGTATTTTTTTTTTTAATTTTAAAGTTATTTTTTTTAGACCTGTGTTTCGTTAGTGGCTATTTCGCGTTTATTTTTAAATTTTCATTTTGGTTTTCCTGTTATTCTTTTTAGGTTCCTGGCAACTTGGTTGGGTTCTTTGTGATATATGGATTTCTTTGGATGTTCTCCTCTGTACCGCTTCTATACTAAGTTTATGTGCCATCAGTGTGGACAGGTAAGTTTCTACTTTAAGTTTATTTTGAAAAGTTTCATTTACTTTTCTTTTTCATTATTTTTCCTGAACTTTTTTTAATTATGAAAATTTTTCTTATACGTTTTTTTGTTATTTCATTTCTTTCTTTTTTTGTTGCCTTTTTTACTATTGCCAGATATTTAGCTGTAACCCAACCTTTAACTTATTCACGTAAACGACGTTCTAAACGTTTGGCTCTCATCATGATACTCATAGTTTGGGCTTTAGCATTGGCTATAACCTGTCCTCCCATATTGGGCTGGTAAGTATTTTACTGTAAAATAACCTAAATAAATATTAATATTTAAGAAAATAGAATAAGAAAAATACATAAAAATAAACGAATTCGAGCAAGGGGAAGTATGCTCAATGGCAGCTTTACATTTATGTAAAAAATATAACAATTAAAACAAATATTTTTTTATTAAAAACTTCTATTCTGTTTTGTTTTATTATGATTTATTTATTATTATTTTTAATTTTGGATATTTGCGTACTTCCCCTTACCAAATCATTCTCTCTACATACACCATTTATATCATGAATGTTTTTTCTTTTGATTAAAAATGTCGAGGAAAAAATTTGTAAATTTATGCAAATATTTGTTTGTCTTGGATATCCAACTTTTAACAACAGTTTCTTTTTTGCTGTTTAGATTTTTGATTCATGAAATTAAATTTTATTAAAAATATATTAAAAATCTTAGCTAATTCATGATTTACATTATTTACGTTAACAAGTTTTTTAATTAGAATTTTTACAAACTGCTGAAGTTTTACGCAGACATAAAAAGGAAATCCTTAAAAAATAATAACAACGGCAAAAGGATATTCCCCAAGATCTGTAGTCTAAAAGGTAGATAGTAACAGTTACAATAATCATAGTACAATTTTAAATTTTATTTCAAAAATATTTTTTTATATGAAACACACAAATTTACTACAAATTGTATAAAGATTATGTAAGGTTGGTCTCGTAATTACATAAATGTTCAAACAAATCTTTGTTCATGAGTTTTCTTCACACAGACTGATCCCACAATGTATACGTGATAAAATAAGGTTCTAAAAATGATGTGGTATATGGTTTGATATTAAAGATGTTAAAAATATGTCAAAAACATAAATGAACCTAATGACTACAAGGTACGTTAGAGCAAATGGTGAAAGAGTGACAGTATTTAGAATAGGAAGCGACTGCCTGCTGTTTGAGGAACAAATAAGAAAGTTAAACAATACCATTTAAGTTGTAGTTCATTTCTAGTTCAGTTTTAGATCAGTTTTAGTTAAGTTCTGCTTAAGTTCATTGCAAGTTCTACTTAAGTTCTAGTTCAGTTCTAATACAGTTCTACATCAGTTCTAGTTCAGTTCTAGTTCAGTTGTAGTTCAGTTCTAGTTCAGTTCTAATTCAGTTCTAGTTCAGTTCTTGTTCAGTTCTAGTTCAGTTCTAGTTCAGTTCTAGTTCAGTTCTAGTTCAGTTCTAGTTCAGT
>NC_060952.1:83070324-83073005 GCF_022045245.1 Lucilia cuprina
TGAACTAGAACTGAACTAGAACTGAACTAGAACTGAACTAGAACTGAACTAGAACTGAACTCGAACTGAACTCGAACTGAACTAGAACTGAACTAGAACTGAACTAGAGCTGAACTAGAACTGAACTACAACTAAACTAGAACTGAACTAGAACTGAACTATAACCAAACTAGAACTGAACTAGAACCAAACTATTTCTTACAAAACTTTTAATACAAAAATTTTATAAATTTTTTTACAACATTCTTTTTGTTAATGATAAATTCTTTTATTCTTACGAAAAACTTTTCTAACTAAACATGCCGCATAACCGTCATAGTTATTACATTTATTGAAATAAAATTCTATGTATTTCCAAGCACATTATTTCTGTCTACATCTCTACTTACCTTATTATGGACACTTATGTCGGTCATATTATCATGTCTATTTGCTATAACACAGGAAATTCTTGCATAGACATAAATCATAACAGCCATTGGTATAAAGAAGGAGCCCATTGCTGAAAATATCACATAACCTTCGTTTTGATTGTAACGACATTCATTTAAATCTCTACGTCCTGGTTCGTACCTAAAGCAAACAAGATGAACGAGAATATGAAAAATGAACTACATTAAACCAATAAATAAATGTACAAATTTAAAAAGATACGAATCAATAAATGAAAGGGTTTAGTGAGAAAATATTATATACATTTTTGTATTTGAGTTGAAGTACATATAAAAAAAGATTTATAACAGCCAAGAAAAATTGATTTAGCTTTTTATTTTTTTTTAGAGAAAAAAGGACAAATTTTATTATGAAGAAAAAAATTTGTTTGCCAAACTTGGTTGGCCAAAAAAAAAAAAAAAAAAAACAAATTGAATTTTGAAATAACAACAAAAAAGAAAAAATTAAGAATTTCAATCTAAATTTAAGGTTGAACTAAAACTCTCAACATGTTGAGAAATGTTTTTGCAATTTTTATGCAAATATTTTTATTTATTTATTTATAATATTTATCTTATGGGATGAAAAATGCTTTATTTATTTACAATTATTCAAAGGATGTTGTCTGTTAAGCAAAGAAAAATCTACATATTGGTCTTTTTTGTGCCAGGAAAAGAAATTACATGTTGAAGAATGTTTATTTAATAGTAATGGTGAATAAAGGGTTGTAAAATTAAATTTAAGGAACTTTTGTAGAAATATATAAATAATCGAATACAAATATAATATAGGTAAGTAATATAGGTAGTCAATCGTGGATCTATCCTTCTAAAATTTTACAAAAAGATTTAAATTTCTATAATACATGTTTGTTCCGAATTTCAAGGCTTTTTTAGCCAGGATTATAAATATTTTTTTTAAATTCAAAAATTTCATTTTATTTAAAAACCCTTTTAAGTAATTAAGTTTGAGGAATTCAAAAAGATATAAATAATCTAAAATTCGTCAAAATTTTTTACATAACCATAGATCACTAGATTATGGAAGCGTAAGACAATGTTTGCCTAATCGGGTCCTACTTCTGAGATATGTTTCCCTCATATTGCGCCTAGCATCGATGTTTTTTACTTTTAAACCAATCTAGAGATAAGAACATGTAGATTCTAGATGATGTCACCTTTCCACCTCTTTGCATCTTCCCAGCAAAAAAATTTTGAAGTTATTCAAGAAGAAGGGATATGTTCATGATTTCTTTGGAACGTATTCTTGTTAAAGCATTTTAAATACATGCCAAAATTCTTATAAATTTGTCATAAGTGAAGTCATGAAAAATTGCACACAATTCACTTATGTAAAATTCTGTTATAAAAATTGTAATATTCACTAAAATTTGGTATTCTCTTAGGATTCAAAATAAATAAATATCAAAAATACCATTAATTTTATTAGATTTTTGTATTTAATATTTGTTAAAATTAGTAATATTAAGACCATTTTAACACCTTGATTAACAAGCGAAGAAAAAACCTAGTTGGGTGAATGCTTAACGGATTTTAATGCTTTTTAAAATAAATATAGTGCACCAATGAAAATTTGCATGAGAATCATCGAATGTTCACTGGTTATAAGCACTCATTTTAATGATGTGCTACTATTCCAAATACGAACCCATGCTCGGCAATGACATACTAATGTTAAAATCATGCATGTTTTCCCTAAATATGAACCAGTTCATTATCAGTTGAACCCATGCATATACTACTTTTTTTGCACGTCTTTTTTTGCTGGGTTTGTTAATATTAAGTCAAACTAGACGTATGATTATTTTTAAAACCTAATTTTATTACGTATACGCTGTTGGATGAAACTAGATGAAACAAAATCATATGTAAAGATTTGTTTGGAATATTTATGTAATTATGAGACTAAATTGAAAGTTCTCCTTCCAATTTTCCTTAGAAAATTTCTGTTTCATAAAAAATATGTTTTAATAATAAAAACACATTTATGTTAATGGGAACTGAATTAGAACTGAACTAAAAATAAAGCAGAACTGATCCAAAACTGATCTAAAACTGAGCTAGAACTGAACTAGAACTAAACTGGAACTGAACTAGAACTGAAATAGAAGTGAACTAGAGCTGAACAAGAACTGAACAAGAACTGAACAAGAACTGAACTAGAACTGAACTAGAACTGAACTAGAACTGAACTAGAACTGAACTAGAACTGAACTAGAACTGAACTAG
>NC_060952.1:83073105-83090973 GCF_022045245.1 Lucilia cuprina
AGTTCAGTTCTAGTTCAGTTCTAGTTCAGTTCCAGTTCAGTTCTAGTTCAGTTCTAGTTCAGTTCTAGTTCAGTTCTAGTTCAGTTCTAGTTCAGTTCTAGTTTAGTTTCAGCTCATCTGATTTTTAGATGTGACATTAAATTATTTAAATAATAGTATGTAAACATTTATACTTTATAATTACTTATCAATTCTCTGTCGTTTACTTCTCTACCAACACAATTTCCTTTTAATGAGATTTCTTCTATTCACTTCCTGTCTTTTTTCGAAAACAGAAATTCAAACGTTACACAGCTGCAGATATTGACAATGAATTGGATCCGGATTTATCAGAATTCGATTTAAGCTCTGGACAAAAGAAACAACAAGCCGCCAGAACGTTGTCAAATCAAACACTGGCCAAAGATTTACAAGAAATTATGGCTTCCGACAATGAAATTGCCAATACGACCCAATGTCATTCATTGCTTGTGTTGCAACAACAAGCAGCCACCTCACCATCTGAGAAAAATGGTTGTTACGAGATGAAGAGACCAGCATCGTTGAAGCGAACATCCACTGCCTCATCAGCCATTACTACAATGACGAGTACAACTGCATGCACGGGTACTGGAGCTTCGGCAACTGCAACAGTGGCTATGGGCATGGAAAATCCCTGGACATTTACACCCACCGCACATCAGCAGCAGCATTATCAACAGCATGCACATCCCAACAAACACATGCGTACGCACAGTATGCGTCATCAGCATTATTTAAATGCTGCTGCAGCCAACATCACTTCCACCTCACCCGGTAATACTTTAACACCCGATTCCATAGTTACGGGCAGTGGTTCGTCCATTTTAAGACCACACACCCCCCAGCTGCGTTCACATCATCACCAGCACTCACATCATTATACAACCAAATCATTGTCAAATCGTATTTCATCGCTGAAAAAAGAAACCAAGACCACACAGACTTTGAGTATTGTTGTGGGTGGTTTTATTGCCTGTTGGTTACCATTTTTTATTAACTATTTAATTACACCATTCCTGGATGAGGATCAGGTTAGCAGTACATTGGCCAAGGTGCTGACATGGCTCGGCTGGTTCAATAGTGCCATAAATCCCTTCATTTATGCATTTTATAGTGTTGACTTTCGAGCGGCATTTTGGCGTTTAACGTGTAAACGTTTCTTTTCGGCCTCATCAAAACCACAATTTCCCACAAATACCATGTCCATACGACGATAGTTAAAAATGAATAATGTTAATAATAAAAAAAATACAAAAACAACGTATAGAATAGAACAATACGATTAAGACACTAGTTATTTAAGGATTTAAGTTTTAAACGAAAAAAAAAATAAAAGTAAAGTACTTATAAAAATAATTAACAACAATAAAACAAAATTATAAAAATTAGCAAAAGTAATAGAAAAGACGAAATTTTAAGAAAAAAAAAACAAAACAGTAATCATTTGTGTTTTAATTGTACTTAAGTATTTTAGCATTAACTAATACTTTCTCTTTCTGTTAATCAGAAAGGATACTTTGAAAGAAAGAAGCAAGAATGTATAATCACAAATAATTATCTATTTATGTACATTGATTTATGATGGGTTGTGTATACATTAGGCTGTCCCGTAGATAATTTTTTTCATAACAAATAATTAGTGCATGAAAATCTTGATCTTAGTATAGTATGTTAAAAGAAATTGTCTGCCAACTTTTCTAAATCAATCTCAAAAATTCCATAATTTAAAAATAACACGAATTCCTTTAGAAATCGGAATTAAGATGACACTAAAAGTAGAAAAAAAATTAGACCAAAAATATTAAAAAAAATATATAATGTTATGCTTCTGAATGCATTTCTTAGTAATACCCTCCGTTAGGCTAGTGGTTGGTGTTTTAGTCTGTAAGACCGGAGATGTTGTGTCCGATTCCCACCTGTGGCACTGCTTAAGGAGCGCACAGCAGGCCCAATAGAGACCTAGCAAGGGCAACAATCTTTCTGATTTTATGGTTTTTGTAAGTGGCCCCCGCTAGATTAGAGGTCATTGTTCTAGTCTGATACTGGTTCGATTGAAAAAAATGTGGGTATTTAAGTCAAATTTTAAAGGGAACTTTTTATAGAGGCTGGGGTCAAATGAGTTCATAAGGGCCATCGAGGCTAGTATAGAACTTGGTTTTGTAGGTTTTTGTCGAGATACGAGTATATTAAACATAATTAATTACTTAAAAGCCCTATTCGGCGGTTCAGTTGATTGGGGGCTAGGTGAAATGATGGACCGATCCTGGGACAATAGACGATTATGTACCAAATTTCATTGAATTATCTTCAAAATTGCGACCTGTAGTTGGATTACAAATTTTATATGGACGGACGGACATAGCTAAATCGACTCAGAAAATTATTTTGAGCCGATTGGTATACTTTAAGGTGGGCATAGGACTAATATTATTGTGCGTTACAAATATCAGCACAAATCCTACTAAAGTGTATATCCCGATGGAAAACTATAAAAGTGAATTATTTTAGTAGTTTTGTTCTTTAACTGTTACTTTATAAACAAGTAAAATAAAAACGAAATCTGTTTGAATTAAAATTTATAAAATTGGAAATTTTTTTTAATTTCTTAATTTCAGAGCATAGAATCATATATACCCAGTAAAAACTTTCATTACCATGTAAGAAGTTAAAATGCTAAAATTTACTTATACAACAACATTTTAAGTCATTATTTTAACACGGTGATGTCATTGGAGGCAAGTACTTACCACAAACGATTACAAGTAATTAGAAAATTAGAAGTAGTCATTGTAAATCACATGAATAAACGTATACAGCATCTGTATCTTCACTGGCAGGATGACTTATGAATAAGATAATATTTATATAACACATTATTAGTAAGACCTTATTAGACTACTTCTTTGTAATCCAGACCATATTTAGTAGTCATTGAAAAGTATTTTGTTAGGTAAGTAATTACAATTGAATGCCATTACCTAGTTTTTGCTGGGTACTTATGAAATTAAAATTTATAAGAGTAAACTTTTTGGTACCACTTATTCTTCAATTGGTGCTTTGTAAATAATATTTTATTATTAATATCAATGAAAACATATACAGAGAAGCTTTCTGGTATATTTTGAACAGGTTGAAAATGGTATATTCCTATAACTATAGGAATTATAGTTAATATTTCTATAGTTTAAGGAATATTAACTATAAAACTGAAAGAAAGCGCACACAATTTTAAATATTATATTTTTTTGTTAGCAGGTTTAAGAGAAAGTACAAAGTTGGGTAAATTTTTATGTTTTTGACCTTCATCATCTCCCCTTACTGGATTTCGCGCATATTTTGTCAGAACAATGATAAAAGAATTAGGTGAGAACCCATAAAAGGGAACTTTTTGGTACTTTTTCGTTTTTCAAAAGGTACTTTATGAATATTCCATAATATTGAACCTAGGAAAATGAAATTAAGTATGTAGATTCGGAATTTAGTGAGAACATATAAAAGGGAACCTTTTTGGTACTTTTTCGTTTTTTAAAAGGTACTTTTTGAGTTTTCTATAATAATGAATACAGAAGCATGAAATTAAGTATGTAGAGAGAGCCTGGATTAGACGAGAACAAATCAATCGGTATTTTTAAGTTATTTTTTGTTCTGCAAAAGGTACTTTTTGAATTTTCTATAATATTGAACCTAGAAACATGAAATTAAGTATGTAGAGTCGAAATTAGTTGAGAACCAGAAAAAGTGGACTTTTTGTTATTTTTTAGGTATTTTTAAAATGTACTACAAGAGCCTGAATTAGGTGAAAACCCAAAAAGGTAACTTTTGGGAACTTTTTCGTTTTTTAAAGGAACTCTTTTGAATTTTCCATAATATTGAATTTAGAAACTTGATCTTATGCATGTTGAGCCTGAAGTTAGTTATGTAAAAGAGGACTTCTTGTACTGACTGTTTTTTTAACACTATATAAGATTCGGCACAGCCGAATATAGAACTCCTACTTGTTTACAAAATTTTGTTCTATACTACAGGGATTCCTTGTATTTGGCTGTGTTCCCCAGGGGCACTTCGGTTGTCACAATCGGTTTTCTCGGTTTTATAGTTATTCAGTTTTGGCAGACGTAGAGTTAAATGGACTACGTTTAAAAAAAATATTTGAATTTCTTTTCTAACCTATGCGTATACTTGATATTTATCGTATCATTAAATCAGTAACACGTATACGTATAGGTGTCGTTAATAAAAATAAATTTGCTTCACAATTTAAAACTTTCCGCTTGAAAAAGAAGATAAAGATGAAGTTTTTTTTTTTTTTAATTAAACAATTTTTATTCTTTATGACAAGAACTACAAGGTTGTCTAACAAACTGAATCAAAATTTCGAAAGGTTTTCAAAAATTATCACATTTATCAAAAAAAAAAATATTAATAATAATAATAAATAAATAAAAATAAAAATATGTCAGTTCTGTGTGTTTCTGAGACATGTACATATCTTTTATTTTTATTTTGTTATTTAATTACGTAAGTAGTGATGTTCGTACATAATTATATGTATTTTCATGACTTAAAAATACTTACAGTGTTATTTTAATAATCTTAAAATTTAGTAGTAATTTTTTTTAAATTTGTTTTTTAAAGATCTATAGCCATACAAGTTTTGTTGATAATTTGCATATTTGTTTTTTTTTACTAACTTTTATCGTATCATATGTTCAGCAATTTAATCATAATAATTTATATTTTACTTACAAAAGAAATACAAAAGAAAATGTAAAAAAAATGACAAGATATAATAATATAATTTATTTTCTATTCATATCTTAAACACCTGATAAGTTAAAAGTTATTGTTAGAATTATCTGCAATACTTTATCAGTGTTACAATTACAAACACGCACACCCCAACAGTTTCAAAAGTAACAAACATGATGAATTCTTTTCATACTTACAATATGAGAATATAATATTTTTCTAGTATTTATACAGAACTACTGGAATCTTTGTAGACACACCTACGACAATATTCGTGCATAAGTTAAAATATATGTAAATTATAAATTGTATACCTTTAGTTTAGTATTTATGATTTAGTTTAATCCTTGTGTCAACAGGCATTTCCTTTTTGTGAATAGATGAAAGAATTGTTGAAGTGAAAAGCAACAGCCACAACAAATTATAATTCTTTACATATAATATTTATAATTGTCTATGTGTGTTAAAGGATATACGTGTTTTATTCTTATAAACTATATATATTAATCAAAGTCAAATATACGTTTGTATATATGCATGTGTGAGAGTTTTGGAGTTAGGTATTGTCTAAGTATAAGGAATACTGCATATATTTTAAATAAAAATATGCTTACATACATATCTTAGGAATTAAGTTTAATTATGGTTTGTTAAGACCCTACAGGAAATGGAACGAGAACCAAATTAGTATTTAACTAATACCAAATTCATCAGTACTAGTTCCCAACTGTAAACTTTCCTATACCATCGTAATGCTCAAATTAACATTGAGTGTGTTTGAAAAATTACTAATACCATTAGTTTTAGACTTATACTAGTACACTTGGACCCAATTGTTCAATTTTTTTTCCAACACATCTCAAACAAAAATTAGTCTACAAGTCTTCAAGTACTCCTAGTACTAGTATTCTTCCATATAAACTCTAACCCAATTTGTACGAGTGCCTCTTGTTCATGTAATAGTACTAGTGGAATTAAGACAATTATCACTTTATTTTCTGCAGGAATATTAATAATGCAATCGGTGACATCGGCGTTCCTTGTAACAGGTCGACTTATGGTATTATGGGGGATTTTCTCTTTGTACTTTTTAAAACAAGTCTTTAGATGAAAAATGTTTTATGTACGTTCTACAAACAAAATGTAATCACCAATTTTGAATTACTTTCACATTTTACGCATTGTTTAAGCACATTAGCTGATTTTAGTTTAATTTCACACAGAAATTCTCTTCATATTGTTTAATATATATTCTCAGAGTATTATTTTTAGATCTATTCTGAATCTACAGTGTGATCGCAGAAATATGTCGTTTTATAGTCTTTTTCACTGTTAAAAGAATAAACAAACGTTCTATGGGCCGCCAAAGAATCGGGCCATCGTGTCTCCTTTTCAGGTTCATAATTGTTTGGAATGGTATTAAAATCTCTTAGTCATAGTTGCAGCTCTTGTAAATATGATCTAAAATTTTTAAGAAACAAAGTCCAAAATTGTATTTTTTTCCTTTCAATTGGAATTGTTGTTCTAGGCATAAAGAACAAAAATTGTGAACATATATTTGTAAAAAAAAAAAACTTGATCTTAATTTGTACATTTCACGTGGTCAGTTTAACTTTGTGAAATTGCATTAATATTATTAACGACACCTGGACGTATACGTGTTAATGTTATACTGACATTACAAATATTAAGTATACGCCTAATAGCATAATTGTGACTTGCAAAAGAAATTATATATTTTTTCAATTTAGTTCATTGCATAACTATTGGAATTTTGATTTAATCTAATATTCAATGTTTATACTCTTGTAATAAAGAATTACAATTGTTAGGTCACAAAACTAAAAATAACTGTATCTTTATTATTTCCTTTACCTTCTTTAGAGGGGAATAATAAGTTTTGCACTCTGTTTGTAATCTCTATAATATATTTTCTCGACCCTATAAAGTATATATATATTCTTATAGATAGCGGAGTCGCTTAATCCATATCCGTCTGTCTCTGTGTCAAAATACATCATACATTGGCTAGAAACATGAAATTAGGTATGTGGAGCCCAACTAAAGTAAGAAGCAATTAAAGAGAACTTGTTGGTACTTTTTCGTTTATCAGAAGGTACTTTTTGAATTTTCTATAATATTGAACCTAGAAATATGAAATTAAGTATAATATTGAACCTAGGAATATGACATTAAACTTGTAGATTCGGAATAAGGCGAGAACACATTAAAGGAAACTTTTGGGTACATTTTCGTTTTTCAAAATGTACTCTTTTGAATTTCCTACACAGAGAAAACAGATTCGTTGTAATAACCGAATTTGTTTCCAATCGCATTCAGTCGGTTCTAACAACTATCCCAAAATTCGATTATAATTATTGTATAATTCGGTTAGTATTACTGAATATATGGTGTACACAAAAATTTTTAATTATTATTCGGTAATCTGGATTGAAATTATTGGTATTAGCAACTGAAATATTATTTATAGAAAAAAAATTTATGGATTATGTGTATTTGAAAATATATTTATTTTGTGTAAAGTATTTACAATAAAATATAAATATGTATAAACTTACAAAACGTATAAATATAAGATAATTGGTGGCGTGTCATAATGTCCAATGTCATAATGTCCATAGACGTTATGACGCACTAAATTGAGTCATAATGTCCATGGACGTTATGACAATTTCAAAAGTGTTACAATGTCCATGAGCAATGGGACACAAAGTCCATGGATTTCAAAGAGACCATTTATCAAAAAAGGCTTAATTTAGCGAAGCCGGTGTTCGAAATACCCCAGAGTTTGAAACCCCTGCGCCCGGCCGAAGGCCGGCTATCCAGGACACTTTTTAATAGAAGTCCAAAATGTAACAATTACCAAATTTAGGAGCAATTCTTTTCGGGATAAGAGCGTCCCTATCTTAAATTTTAAACAAATTTTCCAATACATTTCTGATTTCAAAGTGTCACAATGTCCATGGACACTATGACATTTTAAAAAAGTGACATAATGTCCATGGACGTTATGTCATTTTTTGGTATGTCATAATGTCCATGGACATTATGACATGCCACCAGATAATTTCTCCCCTTTTTCTTTGAAATTTTCATGGTAATAAAAAGGGATTTTGCTCTTACATTTTTTTATCCAAATTTCTGCATTAATTTATCCTCAAATGTAATTAGTTTTATTTATATTATAAATTCGTTTTATTTTATTTTTTTTTGTATACGTCAACTAAAATTACCAAATAATTGGTTGTGAACATCGAATTTGGTTCCTTTAACCGTAATTAAATTTTAAATAATTACTTCAGTTGATAATTGGTTGCAGTGCTCAATATTTTTTACTTTCTACTGTTTTTAGGTTGTAGCGACTAATATTTGATGTTCTTACGTTTTAATCCTAAATAAAAGTCGGCTGCATTTCCTGAATTGCCAAATGAATTTAATAACCGATACAATTCAGTTCAAATTATTGATTTAGAATTTGTTCAAAACCACAATTCGATTAGTATTATTGTTTTTTAATACTGAATATAGAAAATCAGTTAAGTATACAGTTTTTCAATAACAGCGATACAATTTTAATTTGTTTAACTAAATTTTTATCATGTATAATATTAAATCAGAAAACATGAAATGATGTCAAAAAGGACTTTTTGGTACTGACTGTTTTTTTAATACACCGTGCTGAAGGGTGCAATATAGAACTCTAACTTGTTTTTCATTTCAAAATCTTTCTGGTTTTATGAACGACACCTGCACGTATACGTTTTAATATTGTATTGATAAAATTATTAAGTATACGTCTACACTCACAAGCATATTAAAGTTTGTCGCGTATAATTTGATAAACATGAATAACACTAACACTTCGCCTGCTTGAAATTTTACATTCAGAAATGTTCTTCGATAAATAGAGCTAGAATTTGTGAATATTTCAAGAAATGTCACAAAAATGTGTATAATATATGTCACATCCCTTTTAATATTATTCTCATTGCGCACAAGGTTAACATGGACAACGATCCGAACGTACTGACAGACGGATGGAAGGACAAGACTATTTCGAACCAGAAATTAATTTTGAGCCGATTGATTTTAAATAATTTAGGTGGAGAACCAATATTTTTGTTCACAACAAACATACAGAATATGTAGCCGAATATGTCTTACTATATGTACATTCTTCATTGTTTTAATAAGAGACAATTTTGAAAATTCTATGTTCTGAATTATGGGTACAGTCTTTAAAAAAATATCTACACATTTTTGTTGTTGTCTATTCACATTAATACAGACATACAGACAGACGGATGGATGGATGGACAAGACTTTTTCGAACCAGAAATTAATTTTGAGCCGATTGATTTTAAATAATTTAGGTGGAGAATCAATATTTTTGTGCACTACAAACATACAAACATGTAGGCGAATATGACCTACTATATATACATTCTTCTTTGTTTTAATTAGAGACAATTTTAAAAACAAAGTATAGATCTATAGATCAGAATTAAGTGTACAGTCTTTAAAAAATATATCTACACATTTTTGTTGCTGTCTATTAACATAAATTTCCAAAATTAAGGTGTTATTATCAAATTGTAGAAAAATTGTATGTCCTTACGAAGGTGAATGATATAAAATCAAAACCCGCAATTTGTCACTGTATGAGTTTGCTATGTAATATGCTAAAATACTTAATTATATATGTACCCTTTCAATTGTATTAAATAACTACTTAGTATTATTGTTCTAATAAGAATAACAATTGGTTGTAAATACAAGTGGAAGTGGAGGAAATACATTTTATGATAATGATTGAACAAAAGCACACGAAAACTTATGGCACAAACAAAAGAAAACAAAAAAACAACAAAATACAAACATTAATTTAGATTTAAGTTAAAGTATTTGTTTAAAAGCATTTATAATTCCATATTAGTTTAAGTAGAATACAAATTACATCTATTTTCAAATAAATGAGACTTGATATAAGTGACAATTTACATGAACAAATGGGAATACATACTATTAATCTGTGGCTATAGAAAATAAGTGTGTAACTTGATTAAAGACAAAATGTTTGTCAATAGTTCTGATTTGTTATTTGAAATATTTTCTTTAAAAGTACAATACTAAATTTGTATGTACGTATGCCTTATACCTGTTGCCACAGATTTAATTACATGTACTTTACTAAGTGTATGAAGTTCTTACAATTGACTAAATACATTATAAAAAGAAAATTAACTAAGTGGTGTATGTTAGGTTACCGAACCTAAGTGGTATAAGTACCGATTAAGGATATTAGTTAATACACCAAAGTAGTGAAAAGTATAAGGCAAAATTTTAGAAAACAAAAAGGATTTATATTTTTTAAAATGTACAACTAAATATTTAACAATATTTGAGAAAAAAATTCAAAGTTATTTTATTTAATCTTATTTTCATAAGAAACCTTTTCAATCATAAGTTTGCTTAGCCAATAGTTTTCTCTGTCCTAGTGCGGAAAAATTTCTCATATTATGCCTTAACTACAGCTTTCTCATGACCAGTTTAATTCAAACAGCCCCTCGATGATAAAGCAAATATTTATGATTCTAAATACAAACATATATACCCGAAAGTCATATCTACCATACAATGACAAATAGTATTTGCAATTCCCACACAAATAGAAATAAAAGCCAGAAACAAACTAACATATGATAAATTTTCAAATTATCTCATCCCAAAAGGATTGAAGAATAATTTTGTTTAATAAATCTTGGCAAATAAATTGTAAGCAAAAGTATATCACAAAATGTACATATTTACGTGGTTGTAAAAGGCTATTAGGGAAGTATTTTTGATGATGTTCACGAATTTATTAGATTATTCGGATAGTTTTTAATGAGCAAAGCACAAAACTATTCAAGTTTAATTCTACTTAAGTACAGCTCTAGTTTAATTCTACATAAGTTTAATTCTAGTTCAGTTCTAGTTCAGTTCTAGTTCAGTTCTAGTTCAGTTCTAGTTCAGTTCTAGTTCAGTTCTAGTTCAGTTCTAGTTCAGTTCTAGTTCAGTTCTAGTTCAGTTCTAGTTCAGTTCTAGTTCAGTTCTAGTTCAGTTCTAGTTCAGTTCTAGTTCAGTTCTAGTTCAGTTCTAGTTCAGTTTTAGTTAAGATCTTGCTCATTTTTTTTTCCTACATGAAAAGACGACCCTTATGTTTTAATACACTTAAAGATTTAAACAAAGGTCATTTTTAACCTTAAAAGGACTTTTGACATTCTATATTTAAAATAGAAATCTTGTCTGATACATTATTTTTGCAAAAGTTTTTTTTTCTGATCAAAATCCCACAACCCACTCATTTATTTATGACTATTTGCCAACGGAAAATGTAATAAAATATTAAAAAAGAAACAAAGTGTATATATTTTTTTGTTACATAAATCTAAAAAATTTCTTGCTCTTTTAAATGCTTGTAGTTAAATTGTTTAAAATAATCACCATGAATAGCAAAATACTTTTGTAAATATTTAACAAAAAACTTTTAACAAAAATATACATTTTAAGCAAAAATCAACTGTGTATATAGAGTTTTATGAAAGACGTCTTAAAACCATAGAGAAAAAATATTGAAGCTTTATTAAAAATATTTCAAATATTTCCTTTAGTAAAACAATATAAAAATAAAAAACTTAAGCTTTTAACAAAAAAATATTTTGAAATAATAAATAGAAAAATATTAAAAAAAATAATTTACTGTTTGTTTTATGTTTTTAATTGACGTAATGTTTTTTAAAGGTTTAGCAACATTTAAAGGTAAGTTAAACAGTGTAAAGCCTATGTTGACTTAACACCAATATAATTGGGAGACTACTATTTATATCGTTAAAATTTAAATAGATTGAGTGTCTTCATGACATAACCTACTGAGTTTTATGGTTGTTCAATAATCAATCTTTTTAGTGTTACATTTCGATTTTTCTTAGATTGCACTAGAGCCTAACAAAGACCCAGAAAGCAAACTCATGTGGGTTTGCAAACAATATTTCAAAGAATTACAAACATAATGAAAAATCTCAATACAATTTTCATCCTTTTTGATAATGAGTATAAAAAGGCTTTGCTTGTAATGAGCTTGAAATATATAACTAGAAAATGAACTTAAAAATATAAAAGTAACAAGATTGTATTATTATACCCTACAACAACTTTAGTGGGGAGGGTATATTGGGTTTGTGCTGATGTTTGTAACGCACAATAATATTGGTCCTGCACCCACCTTAAAATATACCAATAGGCTCAGAATCATTTTATGAATTGATTTAGCTATGTCCGTCCGTCCGTCTGTCCGTCTGTACGTCTGTCCGTCCATGTAAACCTTGCAATCAAACTACAGGCCGCAATTTTGAAGATAATTAAATGGAATTTGCACATGATCTTTTATGCTACTGTAGACGAAGTCTATTGAAAATAGTTAACATTGGTCCATTATTTCACCTAGGTCCCATAGAACTGAACCTGCCAAATAGGGCTTTTAAGTTCATAATTATATTTAATATACTCGTATCTCGACAAAAAGCTGCAAAACCAAGTTCTATGCTAGTCTTGATGACCCTTTATAAACTTTATAATCATAGGATTTCATTTGACCCTAGCCCCTTTAAAAAGGCCTCATCAAAATTTTACTTTACAGTTTTATTAAACAGTAAATGGCTTTAGTATATCTGAGGAACAATTCAACTTAAATGCTTTATGAAAACTATATCACATTTTATTCGTATATAGGGTATTATATGGTCGGCCTCGCCCCACTATAACTTCTTACTTGTTTTTAAAATTCATTTAAATTGAATACATGATTGATTCCGTATAAACATGTCATGATTTTGTATTTTCTTTTGAATTTCTTCTGTTCAATTTATCTAAAGTATTTCATCATAAAAAATGTATCTTCTTTTATACAAATTACTGAAAGCGAGTGTAGAAATACATATGTAAATATAAAATAGGTTAAGTTTATTTACATATGAATCTGTTAATTAAATTGCTATTTATGGATTTTTGTTGAGCATTTCGTTTTAGAATTTTTATTAATGAAGGGACTAATTGAAAGGTTTGTTAATGATTACTGTCTATAAAACAGTATGTTTAACAGATATTACAGGTAAAGAATTTGATTTCGTTTGATGATTTAATATTCAGTTATAATCTTCAATAAATTTTTTTAAAAAGGTAAATTTTTGCATATACATACTTATGTATGTGTAATAATGATTTCTTAGTATGATGTATTGATTTCAAGTTACTTGACTCCCAAAATGAAATAAAAGATACATATGAACTAACTAACTAACTAACCAACTAACTAACTAACTAACCAACTAACTAACTAAGTAACTAACTAACTACCTAAGTAACTAACTTTCGGTGTGTAATGTCCTGTGATGTCAGAAATCAGATTACACAAAGTAATTCATTACATAGTCAATTACAATATCTTGTAATGTGTAATTAAGCAGTAACCATATACAAATTAGTCTAGTCATTTTAATTGAAGTTTTTCTAATAACATTTACTTGTAATTGACTAATGACCAATTACAATAACTTGTAATTGTAATTAAAGTTTTGCTAATTTCACTAATTACAAATTACATGCATTTATAAGGAAAAAAATTCTGTTCAAAATAATTGTCATCGAAATTTTTTCAATAGTAATAACAAGTAATTGTAGTTGACAAAAATTCAATTACAATTACAAGTAAATGTTATTTAAAAAAAACTTTAATTATATATAAAAGAGTAGCGTTACTGACAGACTGATTCATCATCGCACAGCCCAAACGGCTGAACCTAGAATCATGAAATTTTGACAGTAGATGTGTTTTTGGTTATGTAGATCCACTAAGGAGGGATTTTTGGAAATTTGTACATTTACGGGTAAAAAGGGGAAAAACAGATAAAACAGGTTTTCTTAAATATCTTACACAATATTAGTGATACAAGAAAAATTTTAAATGCACCTGTATCTACTCTTAAAATAAGCAGATGGGTGTGTGGCACTTTTTTTAAATTCGTACTTTTAAGGTGTAAAAATGTGTAACAAAGGTGATTTTGGTACCTTTTTTGACCCTTTGTAACTTTTGAACTAATAACCATAATAAAATTTTTCTAAATATTTTGGATACATCTCCCAAAATTATGAGACACCTGTTTCGTACTTTTTTTAAAATTCAGTCCTTTTTGGGTGTAAAAGGGAGAAAACTGTATTTATTGTACTTTTTTTTAGCATGTTAAGAAAACTTTTTCGTTTTATCTGTAATAATATTATTGTAATAAAATTTTTGCTATTTCACTGGGGAAAAAAGTACCAAAAAGGGAAAAAAGGGGAAATTTTATTTTATTCAAACTCATTGAGCCAATTTTTATAAAATTTCAAAAAGTAGTTTATTTACTCACACAAAATAAGATATTAGTATATTATTTTGAAATTCGAGTACTAAGGCCTATATAGGACCAAATTCGAGTAAATTGTTTGGTAGCTTTTTGAAAACACAATATTTCTCGAACAAATGAATGCAGATTTGATTCGTTTGAGTTTTATCTGTTATATATAGATTTAAATACGGAACATTTTGTAAACTTAATTCTCTAAGCGAAAAGGCGAAACATTGTACTCTTTTTATTAGTACTTTCCACTAAGGTAAAATTTATTCCACATTTTGGTACTTTTTCTTCCTTTAAATGATACTCTATGTATGTTCTTTAATATCAACTCAAAACACATGATTATTAAACATACACAGTCCTCATTGAATAAGATTCTTTAAGAGACAACCTTTTAGTACTTTTTATCTCATAAATTGTATTTTTTTTTAATTTTCTAAAATATTCAACCTAGGAACATTAATTTTAACATATATGGTCTTAACTGAATAATATTTTGTAAGTGGGAACTATTTGGTATTTGGTGAATGAGTATATACTGAAAGGGTACATTTTCATTCATTAAATTATATTGTTTGAATTGTATATAATATTGAACATAGAAACATAAATTTTTTTATTAAATGATGATGTATTAGAGGTATTTTATGGTACTTTTTTTTTAAATATTACTTTCAAAATATTCTATAATGTGGAAGCTAAATGAATGAAACTAAAAATACAAACTTCTTACTGAATGCGATTTTAATCACGTGATATTGAAAGTATAAAACTGAAACATTAATAAAAAAATGTTTAATCAATTTTAATTTTCTATAAAAGTAAACAAAATTTTGAATGTATTTAATTTAAGTTAGGGTAGCGAAGCATCCTGGGTATGCTAGTTACAAATAATTGCAATAGGCTAAACTTGAATTAGAATAAAATGTTATTGTAATTGAAAAAGCTTCAATTACAATTGTAATTGAAGATGTAATAATTACACCCCAAGCCTGCAACGTATGGCAATCTATGCGATAATAAGTAGTACTCTAATTACACAAATATGATTGTTATATCAGTTTGTATCATGAATCTTTTTCCGTGACATAGATCCCCAAATGAGCTACTTTTTGCATGCTAGCAATTTGATGTGGCCTTAAGAATAATTCAACATCGTCACATCGTGGAAATAGGCCTAGAATACTTTAAGCCCCTTCACATGAGCATACGAATAATAAGATCTGTCAAAATACTTTGTTAAAGAGATGCAATAAAACCGTCACACATTGAGGGAGATATAGATGGACAATTTAACAATTGTAAGACATTTTGTACCCTACACCACTATTGTGGGGAGGGTATTATGCGTTTGTGCTGAAGTTTGTAACACCCAAAAATATTGGTCCTAGACCCACCGTAAAGTATACCAATCGCCTCAGAATCTCTTTCTGAGTCGATTTAGCTATGTCCGTCTGTCCGTCCGTCTGTCCGTCCGTCTGTCCGTCTGTCTGTGTGTCCATGTAAATATTGTGCGCACGCTACAGGTCGCAATTTTCAAGATAATTTGATGAAATTTGGCACATGCTCTTTTTTGGTTCAAGGACGATTGCTATTGAAAATGGTTGAAATCGGTCCATTATTTCTCCTAGCCCCCATACAACCGTACCCCCCGAATCGGGCCTTTAGGCTCATAAGTACGTTAAATGTTTTATAATGTCAACGAAAATCAACAAAAATTAGTTTTATAGAACAATAATTGACAATACAAATTTTTATTGTGATCGGGCCTCATTTGACCCTAGCCCCCATACAGACTCCCCTTCAGAAAATGACTTGATGGTCAAAATTAACTTATAATTACTTATAAAACGATTAAAATCTACGTAAATGACTTTGTAGTTTGTAGACGTAAATTTATCTACCAAAATTTATAAGGATTGGCCCATATTTACCCCTTCTCCCCTATGATCCCTCTTGTACAAAATCTCTCTTTTTTGTCAACAATAAGTAAAAATATTCCACAATAAAACAACTTAAATGCTTTATTAAAAAAAAAAATCAAAATTTTAACATACTGACTGGTGTAGGGTATCATATGGTCGGCAATGTCCGACTATAAATTCATACTTGTTTTATTTATTTAATATGATTAAAGTCACATTAGATCAGGAATGTATTTTACCTTATCACAAATGATAAAAACGCAAAATATAAATCATACGAATTTTACTGTCGTTTCTGTCATATGGATGCAATTTTATTTTTAGACTTTACGTACGTAAAGTGTGATCGAATTTAGGGCTTTTTAGAATTATCCAACAGACCTAAAACATCTTCTAACAGTTTATCAACCATTTTTACTGGGGTACAAGTAAAGTGACGAAATTCTACAAAAATAAATTTTGTAAAAACTATAATATATCTTTGGAATATTATAAAAATTGGTTCATAGTTCACTCAACACCCATACAAAACAAACTTGCCAAAGAATGCATTTGTTAAATTATGCTACACTTCATTTGTCCTCAAAATATTGAAAAGAATAATTGTGTATTTTTCCATAAATTGTTTAAATCTTAAAGCAAACATATGTTAAGATTTCTCTACTTAAACTCACATTCTTAGCTGACTACTTTTATAAGCAAAAAATATATATGTATGATATTTTTCTTTTTGTTTCGAATTCATTGAATTCATATTGGAAAGAAATGAAAGGCAAAATCATATAAAAGAAAATAAAAACAATATGTTTAAAATTTCGGAAGTGATAAAAGTGCACAATTTATGTGCGTAAACCAACGTCATAACATAACAAATGTTGTTTACCTACAAATGTCTTTTCCTTATATGTTAAAGCTCATCCTTATGTTACTATCTGCTATTTTCTTAAGGATACTTTAAAAATATTCTAAGGAGTTTTATTTCTTTTTTATATATATTTTTCTTTTTTCCAAAAGGAAACCGACAAAATGTACAACATATGTACATGAGAAAAAAGGTTTTTTGTAGTTTGCATAAAAATTGAGGTGAAATTGAAGGTTATTTTCAATAAAATCCAGGGTTAAATTATGTTTATTTTAGAATTTATTATTATTATTTATATGACTGTACTTTTATAAGAACACGGTTCTATTTATGTACATAAAACTTGAACTTGGTGTTTGCATATTTTTTTATAAATTCCTTATTTTCTTCTTATACTTTTGAACATATATTACAACTAAAAATCTCTTTTTACTTTTGTGTGCAAAATGTTTGCCTTTTACACAATTTCGGATAATTTTAATGAAAATTTATTACACTTGAAGATTAATTTTGCAAGTAAGTTTTAACAACAAATAATTGCTAGTTTCTGCAAGACCAGTAAAACTAGTTTAAATGTTTTTGTAGCCAAATAAAACCACAACCACCCTGTTGAGACCATAACTAATGTTTACAATTAAATACTCAAAACATATGTAGAAAAGGTAATAGTTCGATATGTCCGACAATATAAAACCCAATAATATAATTTAATAAGAGAATGGGACTGCCAACAATAATAAATATATACTAAACTATTGACTAGACTATAGACTAGACTATAGACTAGACTATAGACTAGACTATAGACTAGACTATAGACTAGACTATAGACTAGACTATAGACTAGATTATAGACTAG
>NC_060952.1:83091073-83094611 GCF_022045245.1 Lucilia cuprina
TCTGTCTGTCTATCTGTCTGTCTATATGTCTGTCTATCTGTCTGTCTGTCTATCTGTCTGTCTATCTGTCTGTCTATCTGTCTATCTGTCTGTCTGTCTGTCTATCTAACTGTCTGTCTGTCTATCTGTCTGTCTATCTTTCTATCTGTCTGTCTATCTGTCTGTCTGTCGTCTGTTTATCTGCCTGTATATCTGTCTGTCTGTCTGTCTGTCTGTCTGTCTGTCTGTCGTCAGTCTATAAATATAGATATACAGAAGCTGACATAATTTGAAAAAATTCAACACCCTGAGATATAATTAGACTTTGCTAAAGTAATGATTAGTGCAAAATGCAAATCTGAAATCAAATTTGAGATATCGTGTCCTGCAACTTGAGAACACCCATTTTTGTCTATTTTTGATGTTATAACATCTTTATTAGAAATTAAAGTCCATTCTATTATCCTTAAAATCTGAGATTATTTACATCTAATTTTATGTTCGCTCTTAAAATCTTTCATTAAATACTTAAATACTACATTCATTTAAAACTATAAAAATGGGCTCGGAAACCTTTTTCTGAACCGATGTCCATCCGTCCATAATGACCGGAAAAGCCCAGAATATACAGTCAAACCGAAAAGTTAAATAAGTCAAATTGCCTTACATGAACTCCTGACTTTCTCTATCACGGTGGTATTTTACAATCACAGGGTTAGAGAGAGAGATAACTCAAATGCGGCCCTTCGTGTGAGTTGAACACACATGCATATGACCATTTAACCCAACACACATTAACTCTAATTAAACGCGTTGGGGGAGGTCACATTCTATTCACCAAACGCTTAGCGCTACAATCAATCCTATGACTAGGAAAAAAACGGTACCAAACTTCTCCCTGCAGGCTACCGAGGGAACCATTTAATGTAGATTCTCTGTTTTGAACTCAGTTGAAATCTTTCCAAGGAAAGTGAGAAGATGGAATTGACACTACCAGTTTATAGTAACGGCAGACTAGAGAGGTACTAGTGGTATCTGTTTTCTTCCGGATTGCAATTACACAAAGATGAGGAAATTCTTCGCCATGTTTGCAATATCAGCTAAAAGCTAATTTGAAAGGAGTGTTTGGGTAGCTTTGTTTTAACCGCCTTATAACTCAATAACCAGACTTACCTCTCCAATAACCAGAAAAAGACAAGGTCCCAAACTCCTCCCTGCAGGCTACCGATGGTACCAGATAATGTAGATTCTCTTTTTCGACCTCTGGTGAAATCTTTCCAAGGAAAGGCTTACCTCTCCAATAACCAGAAAAGGACAAGGTCCCAAACTCCTCCTTGCAGGCTACCGGTGGTACCAGAAAATGTAGATTCTCTTTTTCGACCTCTGGTGAAATCTTTCCAAGGAATGTGAGAATATGGAATTGACACTACCAGTTTATAGTGACGGCAGACTAGAGGTACTAGTAGTATCTGTTATCTTCCGGGTTGCAGTTACACAAACATGATGAAATTCTTCACCATGTTTGCAATATCTGCTAAAAACTAATTTAAAGGAGAGTTTGGGTAGCTTTGTTTTAACCGCCTTACAATTCAGATGTTAGCCTGTTCTATTGTTGTTTTTATCGATATCTGTATAACTATGTATCTTTGGTTTAAAGCAATAAAACCAGAATACATTCAAACATAGTTTTTTTCCCCAAAAGCAATGTTTGTTGTGGCATTTTTGTCAAAGAGTATAAAAATGTTATTTTTAATGATATTTTCTGAGGTTGCCACGGATTTTTGCTCATATTTACGTTATGTATGAACGGATTATGTTGATTTTAAATAGAAAACTTTTCAAAAATATGTCTGATAGGATTATTGAAGATTTATATTTCGAAATAATATGCAGTATTCAGAAAATCTATTTCAACAGACAGACATGTGAACGAACAGATAGATAGGCGGACATATAAATGAAAGGACAGAAAAATGGACGGACAGACAGATGGAGAGGATTCAGAATTTATAAAAGGTTGGAAAATTATTATGTTGTTATAACTACAACATGAAACAAAAAACTTATGTAAACCCTTTTCAAGAAGATAAAAGGTACAACAAGGTTTTAATGCGAAAATTTAACACAGAACTAAATTTATTGAAACTGAACAATTGACTAAATTTTCATTTATACTTTTTTCTTTGAAAACCAATTCTATGATTTGTTTTAAAAACCACATTGTTAATTTCCAAGCTTCAGGCTGATATATTATACAAGTATTTTACCACACACCATTACATTTTCAATTAAACGACCAACAAGCTAGAAATGAAAAAAACATTCATCCTACCAATCCAATCATCTAGGCAACTAAAGTAATTAATCTTTGCTTAAATTTGGGAAAAATACAAATGTACAAAGTTTTTCATTATTTCAATTAATAGTTACTTTATTACAAGTTTCGAGGATATCATAGACACTTACAACATGATGTTGTTCAATTTTCATTGTTGCAAGCTAGTGTCAGAGATCTGTATAGTGTGGTTGTATATCTAAAAGTGTTAATGGGATAAAGTAAAACCCTCAATCGAAAACTTGTTATATTTCTCACCGAAAGCATTAAAACTTACCTTCTGGCTCTTGACCAAAAAAAAAAAAATCTCATGTTTTTGATATCAGAGTTTCGTTTCTTTGTCTTTCTCTATTTGGTAACAAATACACTTAAGTTCATAGAAATATTTTTTATTATATATTTTGTTCTATTTTACATTCACTTTCATTCACATTCATAATGTTATAAAAGTTCTTTCAACAATTTTGTTTATTTTGTGTTCAAAATTTTCTTCTTAACAATCCCTAGAGCATAATATTAATTGTAACAAAAGTACAATTTTTTTTTAGAATTTTATTATTTTGTGTTTCATATTTGTGCATTTTTACTTTACCATTTTGATTTGTTATTTATGTTTGTTTCTGGAAAATAAATAAAAGTTTTTGTGTATTTTTGTTCTAAAAAGCATAAAAAACAGTGAAACATGTTGTCCTTAAGTTGTCGAAGATTCTTATATAGTTAATTATAACATTCACTTGTAATAGTGATTTTCAAAGTTTTTCTCACTGTGTCTATTTGACGTCTCTTTTATGTGGTTTAGACTGTTTGTTTGCAGCTGTGTTAGCTTTCTGTGTTTTAACGAGAATTGGTTAATTTTTGAAACTTAGAAGTTTTGCCGAAAGCGCTAACTATAAAACTGTATAATTTCGCACATCTGTAAGTAGAGTAGAGACATAAAAGTTAAAATCTTTACAGTTAATTTTATTTAATATTATTGAATTTGTTAAGAGTGTTTAAACACTATATCTATAGACTAGTCTATAGTCTAGTTTTTTGTCAAGTCTATAGTCTAGTCCATAATCTTTACTTTAGTCTCGTCAATAGTCCATAATCTAGACTGCAGTCGAGTATATTGTCTTGACTAAAGTCTAGTCTATAGTCTAGTCTATAGTCTAGTCTATAGTCTAGTCTATAGTCTAGTCTATAGTCTAGTCTATAGTCTAGTCTATAGTCTAGTCTATAGTC
>NC_060952.1:83094711-83100403 GCF_022045245.1 Lucilia cuprina
GACAGACAGATAGACAGACAGATAGACAGACAGATAGACAGACAGATAGACAGATAGACAGACAGATAGACAGACAGATAGACAGACATATAGACAGACAGACAGACAGACAGACAAACATCGTTTATAAACATTTTTCGGAGACGATTGTTAAATTTTAAGGTAAATATATATAAATATTTCTAGGCGCTACCAATATCAGCATGACTCAAATATATTACAGGAAAGACCGATTTGTCTGCTAACAGTACAATAGGACCAAGCGTAAAAACCTAGAAATGTGGCATAAATGTTTTCTATTGATTCATTTTGTTTATGTGAAAAACGGGCAACGTTGGTCCACCATTCTTCATAAGATCAATAATTCATTTGTAGAGATAAATTTCTATTTTAAATGTTATATGTTCGATCCATTACTGTTACAATTCCCCGCTTTAGAATCGGCAATATTAATGGGGTGTATATAAGTTTTATCATTGACGAATATAACATTCCAACTTGTTGATTAAGTATTATATGATTTCAATATGTATATATTTCAGACTTACAACGGTCCTTAATCGGTGCTTGACAAATCTCATGATAGATTTGTCAAGCAGCGATTATTCCCCTACTTATAAGGAATATATATTCAATAGCGACTATTCACCATACTTCTGTACTTACAAAGAGATGTAACTTTCCAAGAAAGATAAAAGTTAAAATGGAATAAATACAGAAAATCAAAATAATATAATCCAATATAACTAAAGGGAAGTTAACTTAAAGTTTATAAAAGTTTTGCTATAAAAAAATAACTACTTGTACTAAAACTGTTACATTATATTTAAACTGACATTAACAACGTGTAGGAAGTCAAACAGAAATATTAAAAGAAAAGTAATGAAGAGTAGTAAAGAAAGGATTTAAAAGGATGAAGTAAGGAAAACATAAATAAAGTTTTTATTAACTGTATTAATATCTGAAAAGTTAAGAATTATAAATTAACTTAAACACTTAACCATAGAAATTAAATTATTTGTTAATAATAATAATACGAAAATCATATAAAATTTACAATGATCTTAACTTTAAAAATATTTCAAAAAAAATTAATTTATTAAATTTTGTCACATTTTATTATCGCTTACTAAAATCTGTATTGTTTTATTTAAAAATATTAATTTTTCTTACTCCCTCCTTTAAACTTTTAAACTTATTAAATATGTATATTACTAACCTTCAATTAACCGCAATTTATTCTAATTAATATCAATCATACGCACCATAGAGCAATAAACATGCAATACATTTGTTCCCAATAGACCGTGAATAAAATTTTGAAATTTAAGTGAATAAAAAAAAGAAACGTATAAAAATTCAATGTAAAGGTTGAAATAAACAACCTAAGGATAATTGTTTTCAAGTGAAAATATAAAAATCCTTAGAAAGAAATTGTCAATGTGAATCTCATTTAGTTTTAACCTGAAATATAATATTAATAATATTCTAAATTTAAGAAGAACATTTGTATGGCCATTGGATTAAAAGAGAGTTTTTATAAGGTTTATTACTTTAATTCTAAAAAAAAAAATAATTTTATTTAATTTTTTTTGAAAATCCACATGGTCACACGAAGAATGGAATAAAAATCTAAATTTTCTCCATAATATTTAATATTTTTTTATATTTTTATTAATTCTAATAAATCTCCTTGTCTCTTTAAAATAAGGCTTCTTTGTCTTAAACAATTCATGAACATTTTATTAAAAGAACAAAATTTTATTTATTTAATAAAAAGGGTTGAAAACAAATCATTGTTAATAAATACCCATGTAAAATGCCAATTTAAATCATGTTATATAAATAAAACCGAAATCTTTTTTTGCTTTTTTTTTTTTTGTTAAATTTAAATAAATACTAGTATTCATAATAACCTTGGAACTGATAAATACTAGAAGGTTGCTTAAATGTAATAACCATTAGAAGTCATGCAGAAAAATTTGGAAAAAAAAAATTAGAAA
The DNA here is from genome assembly GCF_022045245.1 of Lucilia cuprina. Lineage (NCBI taxonomy): Eukaryota > Metazoa > Arthropoda > Insecta > Diptera > Calliphoridae > Lucilia > Lucilia cuprina. Next base: position 83,096,715 of record NC_060952.1, read on the forward strand.
ATTTCATAACGAAATGCAAAAAGGGTTGTAATTAAATAAAATAAAAATTTAAATTATTTAAGTAAATATTAACTGGGAACAATAGAAAAAACTGTTCATAATATTTTATGCATTTTACAAGGATAATCTGATATTTTACGTCTATAGCTATGATTAACAATAGAAAGATTATATCAAAAGAAATCATAATTTTTGAAGTAAAGTGAAATCTTTTGACGTTTTAATATTGTGCTCCTCATCATAAATAACAAAAGTTAATAAAAGTGAAATTTAATTTTTTAAAATTTCTTTTCTTTTGGTTTGCATATCTAGCTGATAAATAAGAGAAATCTCCATCATTATTCTTGGTTTTTGAAATATTTAAAATTATATACAAAATGAACTATGGTTGCGTATGATAAATTTTTATTATTTTTTTATTTATCATACGTATGGTATGATATCTTTAAACTCCTCATTATACCCTATGTAACACATAAAAATATTGGTCCTACAACCACCTTAGTCATTTAAGTCCATCTATCCGTTTGAGTAGCTGTCCATGTAAACTTTGTATACAAGGTACAGACAGCAAATTTTCTATCATATCCTTCCTTTATTTCTTTAAATTCTTTTCCTTTCTTTCTTTCTTTCTTTCTTCAACTTCCTTGGTTTTATTCGAATAACGATTGACCTGTACAAAAATTCTGGTTGAACTAAAACTAAACTAAAGATCTCCAAAAAAATCTAAGTAGCATGATTTTCCATCGCCTTATATCACCCATAGCATTCCTACTCGTCTTTGAACTGAACCTCATAAATTTTTAAACAGTTATATATGTCCGTTTATAGGTCCTATACGAAACCTTATTAATAATGGTTTATGCTCCTTGGGATCGACACAGTGGCTGTGGTTTAAACCTAAATCGCAGGAAGGAAGTACTTGGTTAAAAGATTGATAAAGAGCGAAATTTAAATTTCCTAATAAATTTCTGTCTAAATCGGTCTTAGATTCTAGGAGCAGTACAAACTACAGAACATGATTGTATGAATGAAATATTGGATTTGAGCTGATAATGCAAATATTGGGTATACACGTGTTGTTTATCATCAGATGCTTTTATCTGATGGATTGGTGTATTCTAGTTATTTCTGATGATAGTCGGATGGAGTGGATGAATAGATTTTCTGAACTTAGATTTGACAAAACGAAGTGTGGTGCAAGGTCGTCTCCACCCTTTCTTTAATTTATCAATGATTATCCTTTATTGTTTAGTGTGTTGAAGTTTTCTCTAAAACTTGCTTAACTTATCACGTTAAAATGATTCTTGTTTCGGACTACCAATTACGTCCTCTAATTGCTGTTGCCGAATCAATGAAGGCACCTTTGTGAAACATCCATATATAGCAATTTCTAACGGTGTGTAAGATACACAATGGGGCTGTGGTCAGTTGTTGCAAAAACTTACCTAGTGGTTGAAAAAGACCACCGTGAAATAGATCGTCAAGCAGGTGTTCACGTAAAGCACTTTAAAATTTGTTTTCTAGCTTTATCCGTGTAATCCCTATTGTGATTTCAACAGATAGACGGACAGATGGGCGGGCATGGCTCGATTATCTTTGAATTTATTAAGGAAACAGAATATAATTTTGTGAATATTAACATGTATTTTAAAGGGCGCTTTTTAACCTATTAAAAGATTTTCATTTAATAAGAACGTTACTGAACACTAAAATTATTCCAGTTAGAGAAGAAAAAAAGTATCAAAAAATTATATATATTTTTACTTACTAAGGACCTTGAAAGGTTAGTTTAATAGCATTAGACAACACGGAAAATACCTTTTAAATAAAAATAGCTGTTTCATATGTATTTCAACCCACTGAGTTCAAGAATTGTTATGAAAATTTTCGAGATATTGTGGTTTTTTGTAAAAACATTATTTAACCCATTTGTTGGTATATTTTATTTAATTTCTCAAAAATGGACCAATATTTATAGATTTATTTAACAACATGGTAATCTACATAAAATTATCTATCATAAGAGTATAATTATGCTGACAGTTATTACAGGATACTTTGGATGTCCTGCAGTGAAGTCAAAAATTGTATTTTTTTTTTTTGTTTTATTCTTATAACTTTCATTTAAGGTAAACGAGTTTGATTTTATTTTACAATAAAGTACCAACACATAACAAAAACAACAATTTCAAATAAAACTTGGAAATTCGTTAAAAATTTAGGGAAATTTTTTGAAAAAATCGTGATTTTTGGTTAATGTGTTATTTTTAACAATATTTGTTCTTCATATATCATGATACATATACATAAATAAGAAAAGCAATAAGATCATGACAAACACTTACAAACATCCTTTTTAAACGAAGGATATCACATTTATCCAATTCAGTGTCGGTATCATATTTTTGATACTAAAACAAAGAATAGTTAAAACGTACGATATACAACGTTACGACACCGATTGTTAAAACATTGGAATATAGTTCTAGTTCTGCAAAATTAAGTAAAAACTTCAAAAAAGTGGCATATTTCTTTAATAGGTCTTCCGCATACATATATTTTCATTCAATTTTAAATAAAAGACCCCTTCGAATATATGTTTTTCCGACAATTATAAAATCTTACAAAACTCACAAAATAACATGTTCTATAACATGAAACGGAAATTGTTGAAACATCTATAGAGAAAATATTGTGTCAATAGCAAAAAAACATGAAAAAAAATACTTCACATTGTATAAAAATAAAGAAAAGAAAACCGGAAGCAAATCATTAAAGCAAAATAAAAGAACATATATTTACAGGATACTGATGTAAAGCATAAAAAATGTAAAATTATGCTTGACTAAATATTTAACTTTCAAACAATTCAAATTAAAATGTTTTTCTTTCAACTGTCTGACTTTCTTTGTTCCTGTCTTTTTTTTAAAGATTTCTTTTTTCTAATTTATGTCCTTAGATTAAAAGATAGAAGATACTTAGAACATGTATTCACGTGTGTTACGTATTATACAATTAATGAAATACTAACATGCTATGACACTGTCTACTTTGATTTTCAGCATTTTTTCTCTCTTCATGTTTTTAATGATATTTTACTTTTTTGTAACTAAATTATTGATTTTATTGTATAGTATCCTTACATCTCAAGCTTGCCTCCTGTCTACTACCAACATTCATTATTAAAGTGCTTTCAATTTCATTATACATGCATTGATGGCTGCAAACAATAAGTGATAGACTGGAACTCAAAATCTTAGACAAAAAATGCAGGAAGTGGAAATAACAACATTAACATACATACATATTTTTTCTTCTTTGGATGTTTACTTTATAGAAAATCTATTGGAAACAGTGGAGTAGGCTGAAACACATGACACAATATTACCCTATATTATTAAAGCTTTTGTCCAAAAAAGGTCTTAATACATTAGACACCAGATGTTGTCCTATTTGAATATGTCAATACGTAATACTACTTACTGTCAAATTAAGGAAAAAATGGCAAAACAATGTTAGTTTTTTTATGCAACATTAGGAGTTAAATTATTGAATATTTTTGATATAGGTATAAGCTCAGTTACGTTCTAGTTCAGTTCTAGTTCAGTTCTAGTTCAGTTCTAGTTCAGTTCTAGTTCAGTTCTAGTTCAGTTCTAGTTCAGTTCTAGTTCAGTTCTAGTTCAGTT
>NC_060952.1:83100503-83102229 GCF_022045245.1 Lucilia cuprina
GACTAGACTATAGACTAGACTATAGACTAGACTATAGACTAGACTATGGACATGACCATAGACTATGGACTATAGACTAGACTATAAACAAGACTATAGACTAGACTAGACTATAGACTAGACTATAGACTAGACCATAGACTAGACCATAGACTAGACTATAGACTAGACTATAGACTAGACTAAAGACTAAACTATGGAATAGGCTAAAGTCTTGTATATAGTCTAGACAATACACAAGGCATATATAGTCTAGACAATACACAAGACAATACACAAGGCAGAAGAAAATGTTTTTATTAGTTTATGTTGTATTTTGTCACTTTTACTTAAAATATTTTATTTTGTTTTATTTTCCAAACTTACCAACCCAAATATGGTGGACATGTTATGGACAATGCCGTCACCCAAACAATGAATATCATGAATAAGGCTAAACGTTTTGTACGTCTGTTTTTGGAATACGTTAGTGGTTGTGTTACAGCTAAATATCTGAAAAAAATAACAGAAATGGAGTGAGAAAAACAAAACACATAGCCAATAAAATAAACAATTTAAAGTCAAATACCACAAGAGTAAAACTGACCATAAAAATGCCATTAGACTAAATTACAAACTGAAAAAAAGAACTACAGTCATTAAATTGCAATTGTAGATAGAATCAACATATTATGGTAATGGTTGGACTCATCAACAACGTCAACGTCTAGTTATGAACCAAATTCGAAAGGATGAAAGGGTTTCGCATATACATATGTGGCTTGGTTTACATACAGTCAGTTTAGATTACATAACGAGGATAAGAGATTTTTTTTTGTATTGGAATCAAAATAAGTAAGAGGAAACACTTAAAAAACTACTTCTTTGTTAAAAAAAAATCTTTGAAAATCTTGCATACAAAGTTGCTATTGACTTTTGAACTCTATATAGTAACTTGAATTGTGTTTCGAAAAATGATATTAAATTATTTTTCATTTTAATTATGTTCTAACTTTAATTCCTTGAAATCATACTAAATAAACAAATTTTTTTAAATTAAGCTAACCTTTTAATTTCAATTCAAATAGTAATTTCATTACATAAATAATAAATAATTAGATATTTTTCACTTACCTGTCTAAACTTATGGCACATAAACTTAATATGGAAGCTGTACATAGTAAAACATCTAAAGAAATCCAAATATCACATAAAATCCAACCAAAACGCCAAACCCCTGCAAGTTGTAAAGAAACACGGTTATATTAAAATAAAATTTAATTAATATTTATGTTTAATAAATAACTAATAGAAACTCTTGTAAAATGTTTATAATAAAAATATACTATTTTATTTTAATGCAATATAAACTGCTGAAAATGCTAAAATTACTTGTAAATTTGTTGTTTACAAGACGAAACTAGAAATATACAGTGTGTTAAAAAAGTTAAGCAATTTAAGAAGTTCTACCTATACTCTTGACTTCAGTCTATTGTCCAGATTCTAATGTACTCTATAATCTAGTTTATAGTAGAGCAATCTATAATCAAGTCTATATTGCAGTCTATATTATGATCTAAAGTCTAGTTAATAGTATACTCTATAGTCTAATCTATAGTCTAGTCTATAGTCTAGTCTAGTCTATAGTCTAGTCTATAGTCTAGTATGTAGTCTAGTCTATAGTCTAGTCTATAGTCTAGTCTATAGTCTAGTCTATAGTCTAATCTATAGTCTAATCTATAGTCTA
>NC_060952.1:83102329-83108052 GCF_022045245.1 Lucilia cuprina
GTCTATAGTCTAGTCTATAGTCTAGTCTATAGTCTAGTCTATAGTCTAGTCTATAGACTAGTCTATAGTCTAGTCTATAGTCTAGTCTATAGACTAGTCTATAGTCTATTCTATAGTCTAGTTTATATATCTAGTCTATAGTCTAGTCTATAGTATAGCCTGTTTAAAATGGTTCACATCTTCAATTATTTTACCTATGCCGAATACGGCTTTTAAATTAATAATTCTCATTAACAAGTCATATGTCGCAAAACCAAGTTCTATGCTAGATTTGATGACACTCACGAATTCTATTATATTAGGTCCTCATATGACCCTAGCCCCTATGAAAAGACCCCATCAAAAATTCTCTTAAATGTCCACAATTGTATTCAACAATAAACGGCTTAAGTATGTATGTATGTATGTATGTATGTATATCGGCCTCGCCCGACTATAGTTTCTTACTTGTTTATTCTTATCTATACTCTGTTCTATAGTCTAGTTTATAGTATTGTCTATGGTATAGTATCTTGTCTAGTGCAAGTCTATTCTTGTAAATTGTTTTTATTATATTTTATAAATATTAAATAAAAAATTCAATTGCAACTTTTTCTAAATATTGGAATGACTTGTGAGTGGGTTTATGATCAAAAATATGTACATTTTGGCAATGTTTGAATAAGTAAGAAATAGAGTTCCATAACAAATGTTGCCGCAATTTTCTCTGACAATATTTATTAAAAACACATGCAGTTTTTCTTCTATTCATATTTTTTTTTGAGTTCAGTAAGAAATTGTTCTAAAAAATGTAGTAGTTGTTGTTGGATTCTACAATAAGTTTTCTTCATTCAATTTGTTGACTGTTTCTGTTTCTGCTTCTGTCAGCAAGTACAATATGAAACTGTAGCTAAGTAAATGAAATTAATATGTGTAATGTCAAAAAAAAGGAAGAAAATAAAAATAATTTTCACACATGTTTATAACATTTGTAAAATATATAAAAATCTGTGTTAAAAGTTTACAATTTGAAAAAATTCAAGAATTTGGTAAAATTTAACTGTTATAAAGATTTGTCATTTCAATAATTGTTTTTGTGAATGTTGAAACTAGTACAGTAGTGTAGGGTAGTAAAACTTTAAACTAAATGTATGACAGTTTAGACTACATATTAACTTAACAATAGACTAAACTGTAGACTTGTTGCACAATATGTTTAGAAACTCTAGCCTAGATTATAAATTAATAGTAAACCAAACTATAGGTTATTCGACAAGATTTTGTATCTGATTATTGACTAATAACTAGCCCATTTTAAAAACTTCTGCCACACTACTTATACTTAAGCTTTTTTCTACTCATGCTGTACTTATTTTTTACCCTACACCACTACAGTGAGGAGGTTATTATGTGTTTGTGCCTCACCTCATATTCAATTTTTGAGTCGATTAAGACATTTTCGACCGAACGTTTGTCTGGCTGGATGTGCGCATGCTCCAGGCGGCGATTTTCAGAATTGGAAAGAACCTGTTTTTTGACACAGAGATAAAGCCCATTGAAATTGGCTGAAATCGGTTCATTATTTCATCTAGCCCCTTTACAACCATACCTTCCGATTTATGCCATATTTACGTGAAATATACTACAACCTCTTCAAAAATCGTCACCACTAAGTTTTGTTTCATTATAAAACTGCCGTTGTTTGCAATGATCGGCTATTATTCGACCCTAGGTCCCCTTTAAAAAATGTATTTAAAGTATTGAGTTGACTTATAACTATTGTCTCTTCTCCAAATTTAGAGAGGATAAAGTCCCACATAGAAAATTAGTTTTCCATCAATAAGTTACTTACATACTTTGAGATTAAGATAAATAACGGATACCGTATCATACAGTCGACCATAACCGACCATACTTTCCCACTTATTCTATTTCAATGAAATCCAATCATATATTTTATTTAATATATACTTTTTTGTTATTATTTATTATATTTCGCCCTTTTTTATAGGTATGAACCTGGTCGCCGTGATGAAGGTTACACGGTGTGTCGTTACAATCAAAATAAAGGATATGTGGTCTTCTCAGCAATGGGTTCATTTTTTATACCACTAGCTGTGATGCTTTATGTTTATTTAAAAATTGGCTACGTTTTGACATCCCGTCGTCAAAGGATTGTTCGTGACGCGGTAAGTTGTGGTCGTTCTAAAGATGATGTTGATCATAATGATGAAGTTGATGTGTCGGTGTGGCTGTGGTGCAATTGATGGTAATGGTGTTTGTAAATTATGGTTTTTTATGGTGGTGATGTGTGAATGAATAAGATTAAAATTATTGTGGTTGTGTGTTAAAGTAATTTTTTTTTTATTTTTTTTTCGTTTGTTTGAAGGAGCAGCTTTATTTTGTAGCGTAGACATATTCATTTATTAGTGTGTATTATTAAGTTGATGGCAAAATATAAAAAAGTACATATTTTTTATATACATATTTTGAGTGGAAAATTCATAATAAAAATGGATAATTCAGGGCAAATATATTGTCAGAACGTGGGAAGATTAAATTAAGTTGCTTGTTAGTATTGTTGATAAATAAAATATAGAGTTATTTAATCACACAATATTAAATGTTATTAATAATACAGCAATAGGGTTTTTTTCGCAAAACAGTTAGGGTACAATATGATTGACCTCAATTTGATTATGAAAGTCAATAAACTAAAAAAAATATGTACAAACATACTTACATATATATTGCTTTAATTAAGGTATATTTCTGTATAAAATAACTAGAGGGTTTATGTTTATTTTGAGGATTATGTTTCAAGGATAAAATTATATTTTAATGTTAATATTTAACTGAATTTAATTAAAAAGAGATTATTTAAAAAGGCCATTATATAATTAATATAAAAATTTAAATTATATTGAATAAGATACTTTCTTGAAAATTCTCTAAATATGTGAATTATGAGCACCAATTTTTTATTAAATTCTAATCATAAAAACTAATCTGTGATTCCATCTGGCTCATAAAAGAACTCTCTGATAAAGTGTAAAACACTATATAAAGATAGATAGATAGATAGATAGATAGATAGATAGATAGATAGATAGATAGATAGATAGATAGATAGATAGATAGATAGATAGATAGATAGATAGATAGATAGATAGATAGATAGATAGATAGATAGATAGATAGATAGATAGATAGATAGATAGATAGATAGATAGATAGATAGATAGATAGATAGATAGATAGATAGATAGATATATAGATAGATAGATAGATAGATAGATAGATAGATAGATAGATAGATAGATAGATAGATAGATAGATAGATAGATAGATAGATAGATAGATAGATAGATAGATAGATAGATAGATAGATAGATAGTTAGTTAGTTAGTTATTTAGTTAGTTAGTTTGTTCGTTAGTTTGTTAGTCAGTTAGTTCGAGTTTCTATAGAGAATCCAAGCCCCGACCTTCCATACATACAGCGTTAGATACGGAAACTGTTTCTACCATACACTTTAGTGGAGTGGGTATATTGGGCTTGTACTGATGTTTGTAACGCACAATAATATTGATCCTATATCTATCTTTAAGTATGTCTGTCTGTCCGTCCATGTGAACCTTGTAATCAAACTACAGGTAATTTTGAAGATAATTCAATGAAATTTGGTTCTTGATCTTCAATTGCCCCAGGGACGAAGCCTGTGTAAAATGGTTAAGATCGGTCCATTTATTAACTGAATTTATGATTATGTTTAGTATACTCGTATGTCTATAAAAAGCATCAAAGTTTTATGATGATCCTCATGAATTTGATAATTATAGGCTCTCATTTCACCCTGGACCCCATCAAAACTTGACTCAAATGTCCACAGTTTTACTCAACAATAAATGGCTGAAGTAGATCTGAGGCAAGGTACAATTCAACTTAAATGTTTCATTATGAAAACTAAATCACATTTTACTTTAAAAGGCTAATAACTAGACAACTGTTTTATAGATTTTTAAAAGTTTCTTCAGATAATTTATATATGTATTCTCTAACAATAAATTTCATTATTCTATTCCTTACAGAACTCTGAACGCACAGCAGATCATGAAATTGATTGTGATAATTTTCTCTCCGAATCGGAGCACTTTCATTGTGGGCCACAAAAATTTCCTTCTTTCAAAACACGCTGGACCATTGAGGGTAGTGCGAGTGCTGGCAATAGTAAAACCAACAGTTTAAAATGCAGTAAATGCAATAAAAACTACATAGATCAAAATAGTTTAAAACATCAGGCTTCATTTTATGAACTTGTTGAAATTTCACGTCTATCAGTACAAACAACAGTATTACCACCTGTGGCAACATGTACATCGATTAATTGTCGTTACGGTGATGGTACGTGTACACCAACAGCTGCAGCAACAACTAACGTAACATTTAGCATAGGAGGAGATGGTCTGGGGCAGAGAGGCTCATCGCTACCGATACAAACATTGCATTGTACGGATAGTCGTACATCTTTTTCGGAAACTTGTTTGGCACAGGCAATGTCTCAAATTGGTAAATATGCCACAAATGGCCAACAACAGCAGCAGCAACACCATGGCCATCATACGCACAATCAGCATCACAATCATCAGCATGGTCACCACCACCATCATCATCATCGTGTACCCATGCGAGTTTCAACAACAAAACGAGATACAAAAACCGCCAAAACCTTAACCATGGTTATGGGTGGATTCATTGCCTGTTGGTTGCCATTTTTCGTTTACTACATACTGATACCATTTCTACCACCCGCTGCTGTCTCTGAAGGTCTGATGTCATTTTTGACTTGGGTCGGTTGGGTGAATTGTGCCATCAATCCATTTATCTATGCTTTTTACAATCCGGATTTTCGTACTGCATTCTGGCGGTTGACATGTAAACGAATTTGCAAGCAAAAGTCACCCGCAAATCATATGACCATGTTTAGAGGATAAAAGTTTTTAAAGCTTAAAACAGCAACTGCAACAACCAACCACTGTTGTTGCTGTTGTCGATATCCAGGACATTGCCGTTGTCAATGCTGTGGCCGTTGCTGTAGAAAAATACATGAAATGACATAGAAATAAGTAAAAGAATTTAAAACATACATACCAACGCACACCAAACAGAAACTGTTGAAAATATTTAGAAAACAGTGGTTTTTTTTATTAGTATTTAAGTTAAATTTTCTGTTTTGATCTCGGATATGTAATTTAAGTAGTGTTGCAGCAGTTTATTGTTATAAAAATTGTTAAATAACTTCAATATATATTTTTTAAACTTCTTCCAGTAAATAATTTTAATTGCTTAATTAAAACTGTAACACTTTTTATCATCATAAGTATTTATTCGTATTTAATATGTGTACAATTTTGTAAATTAATATTTAGTTTTTTTATTTTTAAATGAACTATTGTGTATACGTATAAAAAAATAAATAAATATTTAATTATTTATGCAGTTTTATTTAGGAAAATATATTTTTCTTTATTAAAAAACAAAATTAATTTTAAGCGCCTTTTAAAAAAATGTAAAAGTCAACTAGAACTCTAGTCGAACTGAAGTATAAAACTAAAACTTAACTAAAATTAACTAGAATTAAACCAGAACTGAACTAGAACTGAACTAGAACTGAACTAGAACTGAACTAGAACTGAACTAGAACTGAACTAGAACTGAACTAGAACTGAACTAGAACTGAACTAGA
>NC_060952.1:83108152-83117429 GCF_022045245.1 Lucilia cuprina
CTAGTCTATAGTCTAGTCTATAGTCTAGTCTATAGTCTAGTCTATAGTCTAGTCTATAGTCTAGTCTATAGTCTAGTCTATAGTCTAGTCTATAGTCTATTCTATAGAATAATACATAGTCTTTTATATTACCTAGTCTGGTCTATAGTCAATCTATAGTGCTGTGTAGTCTATTGAGCAGTATATAGTATAGCCAACAGTCTATTTATAGTGTGGTCTACAGTCTTGTATATAGCCTTGTCTATAGTCTGATCTATAGTGTAGTCTACGGTCAAGTTTGTAGTCTAGTATTTTGTATAGTACAGTCTATAGTCTAGTCCTTAGTCTAATGTCTAGTCTTTAGTCTTGACTTTAGTAGTCTTTAATCTGTTTTATAGTCTAGTCTATAGTACAGTCTACAATCTTGTCTATATTCTAGATATTATTCTAGTTTATAGTCTTGTTTATAGTCAATCTATAGTGTAGTCTAGTCTAAGATGAATATATAAATAAATATTTAAATTGTACGAAAACTTTTATCCCGCCACTATTATCACACTAATAAACACTGCAAAAATATATATTTTATTCATAAATATTTATAAACAAATAATCATAGGTTTTCAAAAAATACCTTTTTAATATTTTCAATATATAGACATTTCTTGTATTTTTTTTTTTTTTGTGGCTTCAATATTTTTTGTACTCGTGCAAATTTTTATATGGCAAAATAACAAATTTTGATTATGGGCCAATATAATCAAACAATTGCTTTATTTGCCACAACAATATTGACCATTACTCGTCCAATAATAACAAATAACCAGGCAAATAAAAACACAGTATGTGAGATTGTGTATACAATGTGGAAAAAGTGAAAAGCAAAAAAAAATTAATAAAACTATGAAAGGAATGTGTACGAGGGTGGTTTAGATAAGTCAAATAGCAAGGGAATTCAAAAGACAAATTATGGACTGATAATAAAAATTTAGCGAAAAGGTTTAAGTCTGTGATATACTTAGCGATTTATAGAAGACGATAAGCCAGACTTATAGCACTATCCTCCTGCATTACACACTATATCAAAATATATTTGCAAGTCCCTATACATTTAACAACATCTCCAAAAATAAAGAGATAAAATAAACAGAAAAAATCCCATCAACAAATAATCTCACATTCAAATCGTAACACAGGAATTTAAGAATGACGTATTGTTTTATCAGCACAAATGAAAATGATATTTATCGTTTCCAATATAAAAATGCAGGTAATATGAGTAAACACATATTGAAAAAAATAAAATATTGAGTATTATTTTCACATTATTTATCAAAATGATATTGATTGAATATTAATATGCATTATCTCGTTTGGCGTAAGTCAGTCTGTATTATTTGTGAAATAAAATCAAGAAAAAAATAACAATATATACATATGAGTAAAGTTAATTGAGTGTAAATAAAAATTTATTAATATTAAAATGATAAAGCTAATCATATTTAAAATAAATATCATAAAATCCTAAAAGAACAGGTAAAGATACACTTCACTTGATTACATTTATTACTTTACCACAAAAAGTTTACTTTAGATTTTACTTACTCATATCTACCATGGAAACTACCATACCTTAAGATTTCCTTATATATTTTTTTGCAATTTTTTGTTTTTGTCTTTATCATTATGATTTCAATTACAAACATATTGAAGAATAAATAAATAAATAAATAAATTGCTACTCTTGAGAGCAATAGCAAAAAAAAAATATATGGAAAAAATTCATAAAAACCAAGTGCTGGCGTTAAGAAAATTGTAAAACAATATTTGCTGGTGTTTTACAAAAACACACACACACACACACAATTTTTAAAATAACATTTTTTGGCATTTTTTTTAATGTGTGAAACAAGTTGTAAAGAAATTGTAAAAAGATTAAAAAATTTTTATGAAATATTTTCAGCAATCGTAAAAAATTTGGGGGAAATTTTGTTATATTCACAAAAAAAAAATAAAATTATACACAGAAATTATTATGAAATCTTTTAGAAGTTGTTGATGGTAAAAAATGAAATATTTTCTTTAACTTGAAAATATGTGCAAGGAAACAATTAAGTTTTTATTATATTACTTATAAAAGATAAAACGATTTTCTTGTTTTCATTTAAAATATCTAGCTTAAGGAAGTTCTATTGGACTTAATGAATAAACTTAAAAATTTTTTGATAATCTGAAACGGTTATGTACAAGAATTTTGTAAAAGGATTAGCGAACAAAACTTCATATGTACGTATACGGCTAAAGAAACCTCAAGATATTTACTCGAATTTTTACTTTTATAGTTTGAACAGTTTAGAGTGTCCGTAAATTTCGAAGGTTCCTCAAACTTATGCAGCAGATTTTAAGTTTCCATATATTTCTATAGAAGAACTTGAGTTTCATTAAACGTTAACAAAACAGCTGAGATTTCATAAACTTCTTTAAAACACATTGAAGTTTATGAAATTTTTAAAGATCAATTTCAGGTTCATCTAACCTCTACAAAACAGTATCAGGTTCCTCTAAGCTCTATACAACAGTTTGAGTTTCCTCTAAATTCTATAGGACAGTTCGAAGCTTCTTTAACTTTTATAAAAATGTTTGAAGTTCTCTAGTTAACTTCCATGGAACTTCTTCTACAAAACTTCTTTAAAAAGTTTTAAAGCAGCTTGAAGTTTGTCAAACTATTAAAGATCAATTTGAGGTTATTCTAAGCTCTATACAACAGTTTCATGTTCCTCTAAGCTGTATACAACAGTTTGAGTTTCCTTTAACTTCTATAGGACAGTTTGAAGCTTCTTTAACTTTTATAAAAACGTTTGAAGTTTTCCATATAGAATAGTTTGCAGTTCCGTTAACTTCTATAGAACTTTTGGAGATTTATAAAACAGTTTGATATTCCTCAAACTCTGTGACACAGTTGAAGTTTTTCAAACTTCAATGGAACATATTTACGTCCCTCAAACATCTAAAGAACAGTTTAAACGTCCTCCAACTTTCATAAAACTGTTATAGATTCCTCAAACTTCAATAGAACAGTTTGCGTTATATTTGAAAAACACTTTGAGATTTTTAAAACTTATATATAACATATTTTGGTTTCACAAGACTTTAAATAACAATTTTAATAGAACTGTTTTGGATCTCTCAAATACCTATAGAACAGTTTACGTTTTCTCTAACTTCTGTAGAACTGGAGCAAGTTCCTGTTTTAGTTTTCTCAAACTTTTGTAAAGCCGTTTCAGTTGCTTACACTTTTAAAGAACAGTTAGAGATTTTTTGTAACAAAAGTTTTGTGATTTGCCAAATATATTTAGAACAGTTTGTAATTTCTCAAACATTTACAAAACAGTTTCAGATTTCTTCAACTTTTATAGGACCTTTAAAAGTTCTAACTTCTATAGAACACCTCATAGAACGTAGAAGCTCAAGCTTTTATAAAATACTTTGAAGTTCAAACTTCTATAGAATATTTTGGATTTTCTCAGATCAGTTTTGGTTTTCATAGATTCATAAATTATCCTTTCACCATTTCCAATTGTATATCAGAACTTTCCAACAGAATTTCAGAAATTTCTAAAATATATTCAGAAATTTCTGATATATAATTGAAAATTTCTGAAATAAAAAATATATTTCTAAAATATAAATAGAATTTTCTAAAAAATAAAATATATTTTTAAAACAAAATTAGAATTTTTTGAATTATAACTAGAGATTTCTGAAACATAATTAAAAGTTTTTGAAATATAATTAAAAATTTCTGAAAATCTATTGGAAAGTTTAGATACACAATTGGAAATGATGTAGAACATTTTAAGATTCCTGAAACTTTTTTAAACTTTTTTACACTCGTCCAACTTCTTTAAACTGTTTTGAATCCCTCAATTTTCTACAGAAATCAATGTTTGGGATTCCTCAAACTGTTTTAAGTTTTTTTATTTTATATAAATTTGTTTTAGGTTCCTCAAACTGCCGCAGAACTTTTTAAGATTTCCTAGTCTTCTATAAAACAATTTTACTATTCACAAACTTCTATAAAAAGTTTGAGCTTTTTCAGACTTTATAAGAAAATTTTGAGCTTTTACAGAACTTTATAGAGAACATCTGGTTGTGGTGCCTTATACTTCACAATGTAACCGTATTGCAAGATCTAATAACAACGTTGGCAGTAAAATGCGCAGAAAATGTCATAGAGTTCGTCCCTAGGACAATATAAGATCATGTACCAAATTTCATTGAATTATCTTTAAAATTGCAACCTACAGTTTGATTACAAGGTTTACATGGATAGGCAGACAGACAGACAGACAGACAGACGGACAGACAGACGGATATAGCTAAATCGACTAAGAAAATGATTCTGAGCCGATTGCTATATTTTCAGGTGGGTATAGGACCAATATTATTGTGAGTTACAAACATCAGCGCAAACCCACTAAAGTGGTGTTGAGTATAACTAGGAAAACTAAGATCAACTGAGAAGAACTGTGAAGACAAATTGACATTGCTATTAGGAAATAGGATCCTAGAAAGATACAAAACTATACACGTTTTATGGTGCAGTTTCGTTCTGAGAAGAATGCTCTATGTGATGTTAGGTCATGGTCAACGCATCGATAAATTCCCTTCAATAATAAAGTGATACTTTAAAATAGATGAAAACAGATTTTTATGTTTATTACACAGTAACTATCGTTCAGTAACTCAAAAAAAAAATTGTATGATAACTAAACGTGACTCATCATGTTTCCATCACATTCCATCTATCTTATCCACAAGTAATATTTCTAAGTAATAAACAAGAACTTACCTTCAGCAATGTAATGGATAACAGCTGGTGGCATAACACACGTACCCACTAACCAATCCGTTATGGCCAAATTAAGTACAAAACAATTTGTTACTGTACGCAGGCGACGTGTTGTTAGGACAGCTAAAATCACCAGAGTATTACCAACCACCGTAACTAAGATGAGTAACATAAATATAGCCACCACCAGAGCCTTTGACCATGCCATACCCACCAAATAGGAGTCGATAAAGGGTGGTAATGTGGCCACATTGCTAGAGGTGCGTGTTGATATGGTTATAGTTGTGGCCGTTGCTGTAGTTGCATCCCAAGTAAAATTGCCATTAAGTGGCAAAGGAGAAGATAAAAGTCCTGTAGAGTTGGCCAAGTTGTTGGTAAAATTCTCTAGAGAGGTTAAAGATTCTACTAAATCAACAACTAAAGAAGTGTTTGTGGTGCTAGCTGATGCAGAAGATAATGTAGCATTTTCCCAAAGATGATAGTGGTGAGGTAAAGATGTAGTTGGTGTTGATGATGAGGATGTTGCTGTTGATGTAGCTGTAGTTGTTAGTGGACTTGAGGCGTAAAGGAATGCTGTTTTTGGCAGTAAATTGGCTGTCGTTGTCGTTGTTGTTGTTGCTGCTGCTGTGTTTGTTGTATTCGTTTTCATATGCAATAGCTCATATGTTGTTGTTGTTGTTGTGGTACTAGTTGTTGCTGTTAAATTGTTCTCACTTTCATAGTTATAGTTGTTTATATGTGTTGTTTTTGTTTTCTGTATTGATGTTGTTACAGCTGCTGTTGTTGTTGCTTTTATAGTTTCATACAACAATGACAAAATGTGCGGTTTTTCCTGCTGCTGTATTGTCATTTCGTTTTGCTGCTACTGTTGTTGTTTATTTGTTTTTTTTTTGTCTTCTTTTTTGTGTGAGTGTGGATGTGCGTGTTTAAATTCACATTTCAATCGTATTAATGAATGTTTTTTTTTTCGTTGTTATTGCTTCATGTATTTATAGAGTCATTATTGTATGATTGTTTTGTATTCTTCCTTTTTTTTTCAATTTTTTGCCAAATTTTCATGTAACGGTTTTTCTTCTTTAATTTGCTGGTAAATTTTACCACAACATCCGTTGTATTATGGTTTTTATAGGAATTTTCATTAAAAACAATGCATTTTTTAAATTAAAAAATAAATTTGTTTTTTAAATTAAAGAACAAACTATTTTGAAATATTTAAATCTATAGCTCAAACAAGAATATTATTTTCGTTCTGGATTGGGTTTTTAAGTATAAGACTAAAATCTATTTATCACTTTATGTATTTAAGTGTATTTAAGAAGTGTTACTAATTTTTCACTTATTTCCGGGATACCACATAAAACATATTATTTTTGTATTTTTTATTACCCCTACAGTTTTTTAATGAAAATGTGTCTTCTCTTGTCCAGTGGCTGGTTACTTCACTGAATCTTACATAAATTATGTTAAAGAGCATTAATTCAATTTCTATTTAGAAGATCAAGAGCAAATGCATTCCACAGAGGATTAACTTTAACACAAAATTTTTCTTCTTTCTAGCTCTTCCCATTCAGACTCTATTGTGCTTTTAACTGGCAGACAGACGCACAGACATGGCTAAATCGTCTATACGCATATATTGAAAATTATTCCTCTCTTGTTTTATCCGCTACACCACATAAGTGGGGAGGGTATATTAAGTTTGTGCTGATGTTTGTAACTCATAATAGTATTGGTCCTACATACACCTTAAAGTATACCAATCAGAGCAGAATCATTTTGAGTAGATTTAAATGTCCATCCGTCGTGCGTCTGTCCGTTCGTCCGTCCATGTAAGCTTTGTAATCAAACTGCAGGTCGCAATTTTGAAGATAATTCAATGAAATTTCTATTATTGAATACCTTTACTTTTCATTGGGTCCATTTCACCTAGCGCCCATACAACAGAACTCCCGAATAGGGTTCGTAATTTTGAAGATAATTTGGCACTTAAACTCTTATGGTACCGTAGACAAAGCTTTTTAAAAATGGGTAACAAAGGTCCATTATTATATTACCCCCCAATTATTACAAAACTAAATCACAGTTTATTCGTATGCAGGTACGGTATTATATGGTCGGCACCGCCCGACTATAACTACTTATTTGTTTATTGTTTCATTTAACAGATGTTTCTCTCATCCTCCGTACATCTTAAATTTCTAAGACAATCACAGTAAAAATATGTACTTACTCAAGTACTTACTTTTCAATGGCAACTACGTACGACCTGAATTACTTCAAAGCATTGACATATTTTTCGAAAAATGCTCGTAATAAGTAACCCTTATATAACACCCTACTTGTAAGCGAGAGTGGTAAGTATTTGCTACAATTACATTTAAAGTTATTGTAATTTATGTACTATATAATAGGATTAGATTATTTTGGATCAGCTAACATTGATAATTCCTGACATTCGAAACTAGTATGACTATTCGAAGAGAGTTATTGGAACTGCAGGGTATATTTACATACAAGCATATGTATGTATATTAGGGTTTCTCTTAAGGAGGAATATCTTTAAAACGATGCGTTTTAATAATAAAAACATACTCAATTCCCTACCAGCGATTAAAAATCTTGATCCCTGTATATTGTGTTAAAAATTCTTTCGAATTGGTAGGGAACTGAGAATGATTAAAAAAAAAAAAAATTTTGTGTTTAGTACATTAATACGCATCGATTGAGTGCTATTCCTATATGAAATTCCTAAAAAGGCTTTTCCTCGGGACACTCTAATACATATACACATGTACATGTAGATGTTTTTTACTATTTAACTGTTGATATTATACGGTTAATACACAATACAAATGTTTGTCCTCTAGTGTACATCCTTACATACATATGTGTTCACATTATGTGTTCATAAAAAGGTCCCTCTTTATGTACGTATATATGTGTGTGTTTATTGTTAATATTTTACTTTTATATAAATACATTTCTTTATGTATTTTGACCTCAATTTTCTTTTAATATTTCAAGTTTTTTTTCGTTACATTTTATTTAATTCTTTTTTTTTTTTTTTGCTGTTTTGTATGTTATTTTCAATTAAATGATTTTTCAAGGGAAATTCTTTTGTATTTTCTATACAATTTTTTTTATAAATTTCTTTCCATATTTTAGTTGTTGTTATAGTAAATATTTTTCGATTTTATTATTGTGTTATTTTTGGCCACCCCAACAAAAAAAAAGAAAAAACTGAAACTACTTCACTTAATTGACTTTTGATTATACAATTTCATCACGTGGTTATTGAACCTGAAGAAAAACAAAATTATTAAATTATGTTTGCAGAAAAAAATGCGTAATAATTCAAAATTTCATTGAAATAGAAATTGCTAAGCAGCAAATTTTTTCGTATTTATTTGGTCAAGGCAAACACGTGTGTAGTTTTGATAAACATATTAATTGTTTGTTTTTTCTATATTTATTTTTTGTAATCTTAAGAGAGTTTAATGATAAGTTTGCAAATCTTCAAGATGTTATGATGAATATCTTGTACACAAAAATAAATATTTAATCTTCTTTGAGTATCAAAGAAGATTAAATGCTTTAAATTATTTTGGTTATTTTCCACCCCCTAATAATAGGAAAATACTGATGACAATATAATTTCATCATCCTGCCAAATTTCTCATTAAAAAATGAAATCCGCAACAAAAATTCCATCCCGTTAATTGTTAATATCAAATGTCACTTGTGTAAATATTTTATAAGCTTCTGATGTCTTATAAAAAGTAACAAATTCCAAAAAATTTTTAAAAATATTCATTTTGATTGATTTTAAGTTTTTTATACAGTTGTCAATTGTCAAATTAAAATTTCCTTCACCCTAATGATATCGTTAATATCATCAAATAAAATAAATTGGAAGGTATAGTCGTGCATAGTCAACAATATGATTGCTCCCCACTATAGTGATGTATGAATGAATTAATTAATGTATGAGGAATTATTAAGTTTTTTTTATTTTAAAGTTAAAAAAAATAAACAAATTTTTTAATGACACATTTAAAATATTTTGTGTAAATATAAACAGACGCTTATACATTTTAAAAAATAAACAAGTAAGAGTGTTACAATCGGCTATGCCGAATCTTATATACCCATTATCAAACCTCGTTTGACTCGAATTAAACTTACTTATGTCGAATTTTATTTATATACTAGTATTTTAAAGCCTGTAATGAGCGCACAGTGGGGCAGAATGGAAACTTTTTGGAAATAAATCTGGCATTTCTAAACGGCTGATCCGATCGGGACAAAATTTGGCGTGAGCGTAGCCAAGGAATATTAGAGTTTAAGTTTTGAAGATGAACCCCGCAGATGCCCCAGGGACGGAGCTGTGGCGGCTCAAAGTAGGGTACCTACGACATGTGAAATTTTTAAACTCGTGCCATTTTT
>NC_060952.1:83117529-83166773 GCF_022045245.1 Lucilia cuprina
GCATCTGCGGGGTTCATCTTCAAAACTTAAACTCGAATACTCCTTGGCTACGCTCACGCCAAACTTTATCCCGATCGGATCAGCCGTTTAGAAATGCCAGATTTATTTTCAAAAAATTTCCATTCTGCCCCACTGTGGAGCGTTAAAGTCATTTTTTGAAAGAGACCTTATATGGGGGGTAGGGTCAATTAATTACTTATGTATATTGTCCATTTTCAATACCAAACAAAAGAAATATTTCTGTGAAATTTCAACCCTTTAGCTCTTTCCATTCGGTCTCTATCGTACTTTCAACAGACAGATAGACGGACAGACGGACATACATGGCAAGATCGTCTTAGAATTTAATGTGGATCATACAATACATACTTTTTTGACCAAAATTTGTAAAATATTCATAAAATTTTTGCATTCAAATATTTTTGCATACTTCACCGATTTTACATTTCAAAATAACCATAAACTCAATTTACGCAATAATTCAAATTATTTCCTATATAAGTGCGATTGTGCAGCGATAAAAACTGATATTTATAAAAAAAAAAATCGTTCAAGTTTTCTAACTTTATCAACTGTCGTACCCATCTACTATTTAGGGCACATTTACGAGATATATACCCTACTGTGTCTAATTACATCGTATAATTACATAATACAATTTTGTCTTTTATGAAGGGGCGTCAAAATTGGAAAAAACCTGGTGAAACAGCTTTCTAAAGAATTTATCTTCTAAGTGTCTTTTGTAAGTACAATAAAGAAAAGTATCCAGAAGTTTAAAACTATGGGGAAAAAACATAAAAAGAAAAACATTAGCTTTTTTTAATTTTTGAAATTTCCAAAACCTACCGTTTTACAAGTTTCCTTTTTTTAAAGCTGGACAAGACTGTCTATATAATAATGTAAAAAAGTAGTTTGACATTTTGTTTTTACCGAAGTTATTAACAATTTAATTCAATTTCAAAGAATTTAAAAAAAAAATTTAATATTTGCTCATATGTATATCGAGGGACTATATTCAATAGTCTCTATCTGTCATTTTCATGAAAATAAGATTTTGATGGCAAAATAGCCAGAAAACTATCCTGCACCAGTAACATAAATTTCAAAAAAAAAAAATATATATATATTTTTTGGCAATTTTATAGCAATTTTTAAATTTCTCTATCTTAAAAAAGAAAAAAAATCTGAATGCAAAACTCTCTATCTTATCCAAAAATTACTTCAAACTCTATTATTTTGGATAATTTTCTGTTGCAAAATAAGTGTTTTTACTAATTTGGACATGGTGAATACAAATCCGCAAAAATATTTAAAACCGGTGATCATAAAATTTTTTGGATGGATCTATGTTTACATAAAATACAATTTTTAGCGAATGGTGAAAATTTAAGTCATTTTCTGAAGGGATCTTTCTATCAGGGCTAGTAAGTCAAGTGGGGCCCGAAACTTACAGCAGGGTCATAAAGGCAAGTATCAACCTTAATATGCCTGCAAGGAATAATTCCATAGGCAAATAAATATATATATACAAATAAAAGATTTGTCGAGATACGAGTATACGAAACATATTATTCGAGATGTTCAGTTGTATGGGAGATAGATAAAATAATTAAATAATAGATCATGTTTCATTCATTCACTTATTTTGTAAAATTGTGACTGTAGTTTAAGTACAAGGTTTACAAGTCCTATTAGGGATGTTCTGTTGCATGGGAAATAGGTAAAATTGTGGACCTATAGAATATAAGATCATGTATGAAATGGCGTCTATGAAATTTTATAGAGTTACCATTAAAATTGCGACCACTTTAGAGGGGACGGTCTATTGGGTTTGTGCTGATGTTTGTAACATACAAAAATATTCGTTCTACCCACCTTTATCTATACCAATCGGCTTACAATCGTTTTCTGAGTCGATTAAGCTAACAAAGTACAGGTCACAATTTTCAATATAATTGGATGAAATTTGCACAAACGCTTTTTTAGACCAAGGACGAAGCCTATTGAAAATAGTTTAAATCCGCAAAAATATTTAAAACCGGTTTAATAGTTTTTAAGATATTTCTCATTATGATACAAATTTGATTAATTTTATTGTCGTGTTTAACCATATAACATTGATTTTGGACCACCACCTCATAAGCTGTTGCTTTTTCAACAATTTGATTTATATTGCTGCATTAAATTGCAAAAGAACATAATATTTATTAATATTAAATCAAATAAAAATATTATATTTCTACGAAAAACTCTCTATCTGAAGGTATGAAAAAAATTTTTTCGTAGAAAAAAAAGCTCTATCTGATATAAATTATGAATAATTTTGCAAATAATGCTAAATTTTAAAT
The DNA here is from genome assembly GCF_022045245.1 of Lucilia cuprina. Classification (NCBI taxonomy): domain Eukaryota; kingdom Metazoa; phylum Arthropoda; class Insecta; order Diptera; family Calliphoridae; genus Lucilia; species Lucilia cuprina. The sequence continues at coordinate 83,119,878 of NC_060952.1, forward strand.
TCTTTTTATATAACGATTTCGAATATGGTCGTAAAAATATTTTGTAGAAGAAAAAACTCAAAAATCTTCACGAACTAGCGAAATAAACAGTTTTTTTTTTTTTGCTCTCCTGAAAACTTGTGTTATTTTAGATAGAGACTATTGAATATAGTCCCTCGATATCTTTAATATTTTTAATTACACTAGTTTACAAAATAATATTTTTTCTTCGCTCATGGAATGAAATGCATATTTTTGAAAAGGGCTATGTCCGGGGTTAATTAACAATTTTAATTTTTTTCATATACGCTTTTGTTAAGCAACATTCTTTAAAAGTGATGGAAAAATATTTTAAAATGAGAATTTATTTTTAGGTGCTTGCACCTTTTTTGCGAACCTAACAATCAAATCAGAAAAAAAATCAATAATATAAAATTTATGTCTCCATAAACCCTCTTTTTATCAGACTGTTTAATTTTTGGCCCGATTTTTAGTGGATGGAGTACAGGGTCAATTATGGAACGATCCTTACAAAAAGATTGAGATTTATATAGAATATTTTTTTTCAGGCAGTGCATTGTGAAATTCCACTACACACTTTTATTAAAGACACCTGTACGTATACGTGTTAATATTGTATTTGTATTGCATAGTTATATTAAGTATACGCCTAGTTTGTTGTAGTGTCCGTACATGGTTATATTTTCCTGTGTTGCACTGTATAATATATATAAGGAGATATTATGATATTTTGTATAAGGAACAAACTTCCTGCAAAGGTATTCACCGTTTCTTTCGATGTGAAAAAATTTAAATGAAATGTCTAATAACACTACTCTTTCTATCCCCCCACCAACAACCTATTTTCCTAGTTCATGCACAATGCACTGCATTAGTAGGGGTCTTGCCCCAGGTGCTGGTTCAAGGAAAAAATATATATAGAAAAGTGATTTATATCTTACCAATCAATCTTGTTAAAATTTTTTTCATTTTTAAGATTTATATTGACTTTTTTCCTATTTGTTTTCATGATTAACTTCAGAGTTTAAATAAGTATATATTAAGGCTTTTAACTCCTCTATTGCTTTCAGTGTCACCATTATAGAGAATTAAAAAAAAAATCCCAGCATATATGTATGCATGAAAAAACTACTAGAAAGATGATGATGATGATAACCAATGACCACAACTAAACCTATTCATGTATTTCTTCATTCATTACTGTGTTTTCTCAAACCTCTTCAATAAATCACACGGCAATAATTTCGCTTACATATGCCGCAAATCATGTTACCACTGACTTCATAATTCTTGAAACACACAAAACATGCTTCAATTTTAAGTACATTTTTGTTTTGCGGGAGAAATATCCAATTGTTAAGCCGCTTATTAAATATCCTCTTAGTTACTTAAATAAAATGTAATATAAAACAAGTAAGAAATTATATTCGAGCGAGGCCGACCATATAATATCTTACATCTGTTACAAGAATTAAATGTGTTTAGTTTTCATAATAAAGCATTAAAGTTGAATTGTACCTTGCCTCAGATATACTTAAGCCATTTATTGTTGAATAAAATTGTGGACATTTAAGTCAAATTTTGAAAGTAGCTTTTTATAAGGGCTGGGGTCAAATGAGGCCCTATAATTATAAAGTTCATGAGGGTCATCAAGGCTAGCATAGAACTTTTTTGCAGCTTTTTGTCGAGATACGAGTATAGTAAACATAATTATGAACTTAAAAGCCCTAATCGGCGGGTTCAGTTGTATAGGTAAAATAACGGACCGAAGTTAACCATTTTCGAAAGGCTTCGTCTACGGTACAATACTAGATTATGTGTCAAATTTCATTGAACTATCTTATAAATTGCGACCTGTAGTTTGATCACCAGGTTTACAAGCTCTTTTCGGGGATTTAGTTGTATGGTGGATAGATGAAGAAATAGACCGATTTTAACCATTTTCAATTGACTGCGTCCCTGGGATAATAGAAGATCATGTACCAAATTTCATTAAATAACCTTCAAAACTGCGACCTGTAGTTTGATTACGAGGTTTTCTTGGACGGACGGATAGACGAATCCTTCAATAAAGAACTCAAGTAGCAATTTCTGTACATAGATGTGTCCGTCCATGTACAAGCACTTTGCTGAAGTACTGAATCTCTTGCCATAGTAGACCCGATGCGGAATGACAGGCAGCATTGGCTCAAGCCTAATGCACACCCCGACAAGAAAAAAGCAATCACTGGTCTTAAGTCAATAGAAGCGGAGACAAACCCCAACATCAGGTGAAATCGTCATCTAATGACCCATTCAAGTGCATTCCTTAAACTCTTTAAGCCCGAGCAACCACACTAATACGATGGCTCTCTTGTTTTCGTAACTAGGTGCTGTTGCCGAAGACATATTTGGTAATCCAAATTTCCCAACAAAATGGATCAGGATCCCTCTAAAGTCAATAAATTCCAACAATTGCCCCGACAATTAGTCGAGTAGCATGTATTAATATATGTTGAGATGGCAACAGCATCAAAGAACTTGCTCGAAGCGTAAAATGGCAAAGTAAATCAGTAGGAATCTTCAATATATGGATCGGGAAACTTTGACCATTGTTGCATCAGTTCATTTCCATGATCATACACTCTACTTGATGACAAGCAACTGTTGAATACTAACCTGCAAATGCTTCTTTGTACACAGACCTGTTCGAAGACAGAATTATCCAACCCATTAGGTATAGGATCAGTTCTTAAACTAACATTCTCCCCCGCGATTTTGGGTATTGAACTGGCCATCCGTAGTACCAGATTATCTGGTTCTCTGGTTAGACTTCATACCAAATCACTTGGGAGCAAATTATTATGTTCATTATGAAATTTGACACAATCATCAAGGTTTGTTTAAAACTTAATAGTTACAAGTATATTTTAGATAATTATGATCTCGAAAGCCCTTTGAACCATTTGTAATAGTCTATGTCGGAATGTGATAAATCGGATTATATTGAAAATTGCGACACAAGCTTTATATGGAAAGCCAGCCAGAGGGTTGGACATAGTTTGACTCAAATAAACGATTCTAATCCGTTTAGTATTCTTTAAGACAAATAATTTTAAGCATTACAAACATCAGCACAAACCCAATCTAACCATCCTACTAATGTGGTGTAGGGTATAGAAAATATTTATTTTGTAATAAAGTAAAAGTTTACTTAAATATGTTTAAACATTTTAAAAACAAAATATATTTTATAGCAACAGTTAACTTAACAGTGTTACCAACTGTTGTTACCCACTTCGATTTGTTGAAAATTTAATTTTGTATTATTTTATGACTTTAATATCATAAAATAAAACTATTAATACAGTTGGAAAACCATTAGAAAATGCCAGATAATAAAGTGTAAAATAAAATGTATTTCTTTGTATCCACTCCTGCTGCAGGATTATCATTGACTATACTTTCATTTTTTGTTATTTGTATGTTGGAAAATAATACTGGGATAATTTTAATTAAAAATATTATAGTTCACATAAATTTGTCAATTTATTATCATTTTTATCGTTTTTTTTACTTTGTGCAGTGAACTAGATGTAGTTAGTAAGATTATTACTTACATGTGTGTGTGTGCTTTTTTTAATAAATTATTTGAGATAATAAAAAAATTATTGCTAACAGGTCATTCATTTAATTTGTAATTATATGTAGTTTACAGGTTAGGTATAAAATTTTTATTACCTTAATTTTAGTTTAAACAAAATGTTGTAAAAAGATATCAAATCTATGGACTATCTTGACTAGTAGCTTTAAGACTATCGTCGTGTCTATGTAGTCTCAAGACTTTTAAACTACTGTTTAGTAGTCAATAGACTGGACTGTAGATTAGTGAACAAAGTAGACAATGTACTAGTCTATAGTTTAGACAATAGATTAGTCCATATATGATAAAAAAAGGATAATTGTGCTAAATCGTTCTACGACGCTCAATTATTATATCTATTATACCATACTACCATTTATACCCTGGGTTTATGCTAGCCGCGTCCCCCGGGGGCATGTTACCTTGGTGAAATCTCCAGCTTGGTGTTATTGTAATCCCAGGGCAAACAGGTGCTACTAATAACTATAGTCTGTCGGGACTCCCCCCGGGGGCATGTTACCTTGGCGAAGACCTCCGCCTTGGTGTTATTGCAATCCCGGGGTATAAAGAGGGCCCAATACCTCCAATCTGACCGGGATTGAAAAATTGGTGTCTCAGTCTATTGCTTGGCTTAATCCTTGCATAGATTGCCAGAGGTCTGACCAGAGCACCGCATAATCTGGTACTACGGGTGGCCAGTTGCCCGCAGGACTATGTCCTGGCTGGTCAGTTGGTTGAGGTTCCTTCGGGATCCACGTAGTGGCTGTTGGTTGAACCCAAATTCGCGGGAAGAGAATAAGTATCGGTTAAAAGACTGATGCATGATAATAGTCAATATTTCGGGATAAGGTTCGGTGCTGTTGCCGAAAATCAACAGATACCCCACAGAGGAGTGACTGTGGGACTAAGCGTTGTAAATGAGTTGGTATCAATTGTATATGATAAAGAATAAATGTAGAGGTATGCGGGACTCATCCACCCGTATACCTAAATGAATGTGTCTCTATGAATGTGTCGAATAAATGAGATGTGTGCTGGGTTGAACGATGATGGATGAAAGATATCATATACAAGAGATACCGATTAAGTTTCCTTCCTTGTCCAGATATGTTCAGAGTTTACTCTGTTCATATTCGACTTGCCACAGCGTGTCACTGTGAGTAAGAACGATGTCTACGGCTTATTGAAGGATCGTGCTTCGGTCCACCGGTTACGTCTCTAGGTGCTGTTGCCGAATCAACAGAGCCATAGTAGTGTGGTTGTCTTACAACGTGACTACTTTAGCAAGAGATTAGATAGCTCTAGTACTCCAGCAAAGTACTTGCGCATGGTACCGGTCATAGCCAATGTGCAAAAATTGCCACCTGCGTCTTCATTGAAGACAAAGGGGCGATGGTAGACCGTCACGGCAGGTGATCACGTTAAAACTATGTGATGTTAAATGTATACTTGACTGCTCCTTCGAATGATTTGGCATGAGGTCTAACCAGAACACCAGATAAGCTAGTACCAGGAGCTTAAGCTTACCCAAAGGACTTGTCTTAGCTGGTCAATTGGTTGAGGTTCCTTCGGGATACACGTAGTGGATGTGGTTTAATATCCAAAATCGCGGGGTGAGAATGTTGCATTAAGGACTGATATATCCATGATATATATGACTGGGTTATATCTTCGGTGCTGTTGCCTTTATTTCACTGGGTGATGTGGCAGAGCAACCTGTGCTGGGTTCCTGAGCTCGTTTAGTATCTCTTCACGTTGTAGGGCCCCAGTATAGCTTGTAGAATTTTCAGGTTGACACTTGGTAGTTGGCTGTCAACCTTGGTTGCTTATGGTCTGAGGATGGAACTGATGTAAGTTGGTAAACGATCAGGAATATCTCCCCTGCCCTGATTTCCTGTACCTTTTACTTCAGGAAAGTTCTCTGATGCTCTTGCGTTCTCAACAGGATTCACATTGTTTCTTCTTGTCGGCGCAATTATTGCGTTTGATTTGACTTTGCAAATTCCTACATCCTTTGTCACTTTATCTCGACATAAGGAGGGATCAAGATTTATTGACTGGGTATTCGGGCTGTCAAACACGGGCGAGCTCAGAAGTGAGGTTACGCGTGCTTTAAGATATTAAGGAATGCACTAGAAGGGGCCATTAGATAATGATCATTCATGGCATCAAAAGGGTGGTGATCTTCCTGTGTAAGATACGGGAAGATTGATTTCTCTCAAAAATGGGGTTACCCCCTTCTATTGACATTGAATTTGTCTGTCATTCCGCTCACCCATGTACAAAAATTGACCATCTATGTTCTTCATAGGAGGATTCAGGGGCACGTGGTAGATCGGTCTCAAGTCTACCAAGTGAATGAAAAAGATCACCGTGAAATAAGACCGACAAGGAAGGTGTTAACTTAAAGCACTTCTACTTCATGGCTGGCTGGATTTCCATGTAAAGTACATGGTCGGAATTTACTAAAATTTTATAAAATGTATCACATGGACAAAGCCTATTGATAATGGTTAAAATCGGGCCATTATTTTAATTTTGAGCTCATTGTTGTATTTATTTTTATCATTTATCTTGATAAATTACACAGTTAAATTTTTTACGATCTTGTAATTTTTCACAATGATCGCGACATATTAGCTCCTACTCCTCATAATAAAACATTTTTTTGAATAGAAAATATTCAAGATAAATTACATTTAATATTAACAGTTAGTGTGGGGTACCATATGGTCGGCCACGTCCGACTATACTTTCTTATTTGTTTTATACACATATTTGTTATAGTTTAAATGCGTATTTCCTCTTGAACACAAACACTCTTTTCGGAATAATTTCTTTTGTAAATAATACTTAATCACCCAATATTATCTTTAACCTTCTTACAAACATATCGTTTCCATTAATGACCATGCAATGTTGCACATTATTCCCATCAAACATCATGGATTATTTTCGAAAGTCTATAATCACTTAAAAAAATAAAAGAAATTTCAAATAATTAAGATTAAAAGTTTACAATTCATAAATTTTTGCTCTGACCGAAAATTATTTTCAACCATAACCGTCTAATTGGCAAAAATCTGTTGTAGAATAGAAAAAAGAAATTTTAAAATATAAAAACAAATTCGCACACAAATTTAATGAAAAATTTTATTGCAACGTATAGCACATGTTTTTTCTTTAATTATTGTTCATTTTATTTCTTATGTGCGTTTTTTTTTTGCTTCACGATTTTACTCAAATTCTATTAAATACCATTTGTAATATATAAAGAATTTTTATGGTAATGAAAATAGATTGAATTTGAAAAACAAGTAATTAAAATGAATGAATGAATACACAAATAAACATTTGTAAATATTTATAGAAAGGCATCAGATTAGTAGTTTGTATTATTTAATTTAAATTAAAATTTATTGCTAATAAATGAACGTGAAAATGGAGATAATTCAGTATGAAGAATAGAAAACTATTGGAATATACAAGGAATATATGAATGAAGTGGGTAAGGAGATAAATAGGAAGATATTTTTAAGCCTGGATGAATGTTAGATCAATTTCGGGAACCTTAGACTTCCGCGAACATGTTGTGAAACTCAACCAACCAACCAACCAACCAACCAACCAACCAACTAACTAACTAACTAACTAACTAACTAACTAACTAACTAACTAACTAACTAACTAACTAACTAACCAACTAACCAACTTACTAACTAACTAACTAACTAACTAACTAACTAACTAACTAACTAACTGACTAACTAACTAAATAACTTACTATTGTTATTCAATATCATGACACTGCAAAGACTCTTTCAAAGATCTTAGGCAAAGTGGGAAGTGTAATTTAAATTAAAATGTATTGCTAATAAATGAACGTGAAAATGGAGATAGTTCAGTATGAAGAATAAAAAACTGAAAATAAAGAAAAACTATTGGAATATACAAGGAATATATGAATGAAGTGGGTAAGGAGATAAATAGGAAGATATTCTGAAGCCTGGATGAATGTTAGATCAATTTCGGCAACCTTCGACTTCTGCGAACATATTGTGAAACTCAACCAATCAATCAACCAACCAACCAACCAATTCACTAACTAACTAAATATCTAACTAACTTACTATTGTTATTCAATCTTATGACACTGCAAAGACTCTTTCCAAGATCTTAGGCAAAGTGGAACAGGTCTTCCAACTGAGAAGAAACTTACGAAGAAAAAGTGCTCTTTGTTTTTTTATAGACAGTCGAAGCTAAGCAACACTTTCCTCTAAGAAGTCTCTCGATTGAAGGTAAGCGTATCTCAAAGGAAGCTAAAAAACGAGAAGAAAAGCTCTAAACGGTGGAAAAGGAAAGCAGCCACCAAAATAGTCAGAAAAATATATCGGGACGATCTTTGCTATGAAGTTTAAGCTACTAGTATCGATACAAGCAAAGTTTTAATGGACCTTCAAAGGAACCTCTAGTCTAAATCATTCGATTGAAGGTCACATATTTTGAAGACAAATACGTCGGTGATCATCAACCTCGAAGGTAAGATTACCATAAAGGAAGCCCCGAAAAATAAGGAGGGTGAACTCTAGATGGTGGAAAAGGCAATGTTACTAGTAGAAGACGCCGGGGCGATATTTGCTATGAAGTTTACGATACCAATACCGATACAGGCAATGTTTTAATTGACCTTCAAAGTAAAATAGAAGATGGTTGAACACCCTCTCCCTTTAAAGGCCAAAAACCAATAGAAAGAATGTAATCCTTATGAGGTTAGTATATCACTTATCTATTAGAACCCTAAGGAACTAAGTTGAAAAGTAGCCCATTTCCTGGTCGTCGCTTTACTACATCTGGCAAAAAAAGCGAACTTCCGGTGCTCTTAAAAAAAGTACTATTACAACAAATATTGAAAAGAACACTTAAATACTTGAGACCATAGTATCAGTAGTCAAATCGTAGAATTCACTAACTCGCCATTTGGCTCCAAAACATGCCCCAACAATGATAGTTAACACAGTGCCAAAAAGCATCATTCAAAATTACTGCTAAAGTTAAGGAATCAGTCCTAAAGACTAGGTGGAAAACACTCACTTGCCAGATGATAGAACAGCCTTGCTTTCCAAGATTGGGAAGGTGTCGATTAAATCAGTGGTATCAACTGTATTAATCCAAAAAGCTGAAAGACACTTTAATGGAGGTTATCCAAAAAAACCTCCATTCAAATATAGCTTAAATCCAGGAACCTAGGACGATTCTCAAAAAGGCTTTTTGGATTAAATCACATAAATATACAACTTTTCTACGCAGGCGTAGTACGCTGACATATATAAAAAAGTGTAAAACAGGTATAAGGACAAACGAGGGAAAGGGGTAGATATAAGTTCGTATAAACATAGCGATAAGAGTAGATATACATTTTTAAAGACATAGGTCTGCATAGAGGACCATTTCGCAATTTTTTTTTTCATTTACTGTATGGTTTGAAAGTGGGTGTATAAAATTTTACATACTCGAGTAAAAAACCCAAAATTGTTCTTCTCTTGTTGACAAAAATATTAACTGAAATGAGCTGGGTAGGATAGAAAACAGCGAAGAAAATCTGACTTAGAGAAGTGTTTAGACAATAACAGGATATATTATAATCCTTAGTTAGACAGACAAAACTATGACAACTTCTTGTGTACAATTTCTGAAGTTAAGTTGTACTAATTTCCGTTTATTTTTCATAATGATGTCACAAAATCTCCAAAGAGTAGCATGTAATTTAATCATTCTTAATCACTTTTACTATTTGCTATTTAATTGCTAACTTTTATTTATATATAAAATCAATTTTTTCCTTCATTTACGCAAATAATACCATTAACATAAAATCTGTTAATTAATACCCAACATCTGGTCACTGATTAGGCATTTAAATAAACCCTTGATGTGTCTAGTATATTTCCGGTAATTGATTCCTACCGGGCCTTCCTTCCTTCTTAATATACACAAAAACTACACACTACACTAAACAATAACTGCTAACAACAACCAACAATACTATCACAACAACCATGTTGTCGTAGACAACAAAGTAAACAAACGATGAGCAAAAAAAATATTTATAGAAAATTAACTTTGCAGCTTGATTACAATTGGAACCACAACTACAGAATATTATGAGCAATGAGTTACATTTTCTATAAAAAATTAAAAATCTTCAACAAGAAGTTTTTAGTTTTGCAACGCTATTTAAAAAAAAAACGCAAATATAAACCGTCGACAATTTATGGTCGCCAGCAGCCACTATTGTAATTATGTTGTTGTTCCCTATTGTGTTTGTTTATATTGTTGTTGGTGAAACACTAAACAAATAAATACAACAACATGCCAATAGAAAAAAAATCCAACAACAACTATAATAAACAGAGATGTACACAAACTTATCATCAAAAGAGAGTGTTAAAACAAATAAAATGATGTTAATGTTTGTTTTTGTCGTTTGCTGTTAAGAGCAAATATTAAGCCAATGATGATGATAGTTATAATGATTATGAATAATGATAATGAAGATAAATGAATGATTTTTTTTTTTTCAAATATTTACATATCATTGATCAACATTTACTTTACAACAATAACAGCAGCAACAATAATGTGTTGTTAGTTATATATTTTTTTTCTACTAGCTTAAGCACTTGTTGCTGTTGCTGGTTGTGTGTTCGTTGGCAAGCAAGAACTTGTTAAAAACAGAAGCTGGCAACTGATTGAAATTTATTTAAATTTATTCCAGATTCGTAATATTCTATTGACTCTTTTTTTTACATGTTATTTGAATTTATATTAAACTATTTTGAATTTATATTGAATTTAAAATTACTGTCGATCAAAGTCTTATTATATTGTTTTAAATATTTTTTTTTGCATATTGTTACAGATTTCGTGGAATAAATTATAGATTTAAAAAAATATTAAATAAATGATATTAAAATGTGTAAAACAAAGTAAATTTTATAACAAAGGTCAAAAATTAATAATAGATTAGATTTTTAGATAAAAAAATGTGTTTCGTTTAAAAAATTCCAAATAATAAAAGATTCAATAAATATTAAAATGATTAAATGTCCATCCATCTGCCGGTTGTAATTCCAAGCAGCAGCTGCTATACATAGAAGTTATGTTTTTCATTAATTATAATATTTTGATAAGATATGATTTGTATTGAAAATGGGATAAATATAAAGATATAATCGTGAACTGTTATGACTTTGCCCCTACACATAGAGAAAAGGCAAAATGAAAAGTACCGAAAACGATATAATTGTCTAAAGCGTTAGACAAAAAAAAAAAAAAAGATAAAAATATTTAAAAAATCTTATAGTTTCTCAGATAAATGAAACTGTATATTTAATTCATATAGGAGGTGTCAGGACCCTATGGAAAGTATGAACGTAATTCTCTAAATGTTCATAGTTAGTTAGTTAGTTTGAAAGTACGATCCGAAGAAATACACCTAGGCCTTTATCGGGCCAGTTTTGCATTCCTTAACCGGTGCCTCAGGTGGGAATCGAACCCACTAAAATATCTACCTCCGGTCTACCACACTAGAACACTAACCTACCAAAGGCCAATGTAAATACATATGAATGTCAAAGTTCTTCATGTAGAATTTGAAGATTCTAGCTCTAATAGTTTCTCAGATATACGAATTTTTCTGTTCAATTCTTATAGGGACTCACAGTCCGCCCTTTTTTCCCCAAAGTATTTAGATATATAATAAAGTTCTTTTTGCAAAATTTTAAAAATTCTGATCTATTAGTTTCCCAGATAAACGAAATTTTGTATTTAACTCATATGGGAGGCACAAAGCCCAACATTGATAGTCCTTCTGCTATTCTCTGAATGTAAACATGAACGTCAAAGTTCTTCAATTAAAATTTGGAGATTTTTATCTCTAATAGTTTTTCAGATTTACGAAATTTTCTATTTAATTCATATGGGGACTCGAAGCCCCCAAAATGTTCAGATGAATATTGAACATCTTGGTGCAAAATTCGAAGAATTTAATTTAATTAATTAAATTAATTTCTGTTAATTTTATCAATTTGAGAAGTGCCGCTCCGCTCATGAGTAGTCCGTCAATTTATTTCCCAATATGTTTACATGGATGTTAAAGTTACTGTAATTGTTTTCAAGATTAACGATGTTTTGTATTTCATATATATAGGGATGCCACGCCCCCTGATGATAATACATCCACCATTTGTCTAAAATAATCATATTTGAATTGTTGTTGGAGCGACTATTATATTATCTCAAATATACGAATTTAATATGGGTGTGGCATCTCGCCCACATAAAATTTCAAAACAAAAAGTAGCATATTGTTATTTCCAGATATAGAGGACCAAAAAGTAAAGTAAGGTACAAACAAACATACATTGATTTTTATGTATATAGATAAATAACATCAAGTTAATATTATTTTGACAATGCACCGTAATCATTTTGATAATGCATCGTTGTCATCGCAATTTTGTTCTTTTGATTATGCTTTAAGACTTTTAACAATAAATCTTTGGACAATGTAAAGGATCTCAATGCAACAATACAACGTTGTTATTGTATCCTACACCACTTTAATATATTGGGTTTGTGCTGATGTTTGTAACGCACAATAATATTGGTCCTTGGATTTAGCTATGTCCGTCCGTCCATGTAAACATTGTTGAAGATAATCCAATGAAATGTGGTACATGATCTTTTTATGTTACAATATAGACAAAGCCTGTAGAAAGTCGTAAAAATCGGTCCATTATTTCACCCAGCCCCTTATATAACTGAACCCTTTCATAATTATGTTCGTATACAGGTGTAGAGTATTATATGGTCGTCCTCGCCCGACAATAACTTCTTACTTGTTATACCCTACACGCGCAATAATATTAGTCCTATACCCACCTTAAAGTATACCAATCGGCTTAGAATCATTTTCTGAGTTGATTTAGCTATGTCCGTCCGTCCGTCCGTCTGTCCGTCTGTCCTTCCATGTAAACCTTGTAATCAAACTACAGGCCGCAATTTTGAAGATAATTGAATGAAATTTGGTACATGATCTTCTACTGTTCCAGGGACAAATCTTATGGTTAAAATAGTTAAGATCGGTCCACTATTTCACCTAGCCCTCATACAACTGTAACCCCGAATAGGGCTTGTAAACATTCTAATCAAACTACAGGTTGCAATTTTGGAGATAATTCAATGAAATTTTCACATGATCTTTTATGATACTGTAGACGAAGACTTTTGAAAATGGTTAACATCGATCCATTATTAACCTAGGCCCCATAGAACTGAACCCGCCAAATAGGGCTTTTAAGTTCATAATTATGTTCAATATACTCGTATCTCGACAAAAAGCTGCAAAACCAGGTTCCATACTAGTCTCGATGACCCTGATGAACTTTATAATTATAGGGCCTCATTTGATCCTAGCTCCTCTAAAAAGCTCCCATCAAAATTTTACTTAAATATCCACAGTTTTATTAAACAGTAAATGGTTTTAGTATATCTGAGGCAGGGTACAATTCAACTTAAATGCTTTATTATGAAAACTAAATCATATTTTATTCGTTTACAGGTGTAAGGTATTATATGGTCGGCCTCGCCCGACTATAACTTCTTACTTGTTTTTATTGCGTTTTTTTTTTTGTTATTTTAATGATCAAGACATCACATCGTTGTAATTTTGACAACGCAATATTCTGCATGAAAAAATATCATTGTCACTTTGGTAACACATCGTTTTCAATTCGAAAATATGTATATCCAATGCATTAGTACAAATGCATAATAACCCCCGCATTACGAAGATGTGTGTTTAAAGAACCATTTTATTTATTTATTTTTTTTAATAATTAATCTATAATTACTGCACTCATCAATCATTTTTTTATCTCCAAATTGACAGTATTAATTTTCATGTGTGAAGGAAGAAAAAATGATTGCTAATAATATTTGTCTGTTACAAATATTTACGATATCATAAGCGGTTTAGATATATTTTAGTTAGTTCGCTCAAATGAAAATATTGTTATTTTAAAGATGTCATTTCTTAACGTTTGTAACACATCAAAATAATGGTCGTAGATCTACAAAACTTTATACATACAAATGTATATATTCTAGACGTTCTAGCCGTGTCCGTCTGTGTACTAAAGATACTATAGCGCTAAGGTAAACATGTTAAAATACATATTAAAATACATATTAAGAACAAAATAAATAACTAACCCAACTTATAGGTCAGACTTTCTCCCATTCGACTATTATTTGTTTCGATTTATACTGAACGCTCCATTCTGCATACTTTTCACTATGAAAGGTATATTTTCGTTAGGAATTTGTTGACTTATTTGTTCAATTCACAATCAAGTTGTATATTGTATCTACTAAAGTGTAGTAACAGTGATTGTGAACAGATTTTTGTAGCAAATTTTTTTGTAGCTGAAATAAATAATTGACAACACTGAATTATCTTACGACATTCGAAAAACATATTAAAAATTGTCGTAAGAGTTGTATAGAACTTTTGCATAGAAAATACCAACAACATTGTTATGACTATTGTAGCAGCTGCTGACATACAACGCATACAACGCTACAATATCGATTGTGAATTGAACAATTATATATAGCGGAGTCGATTTAGCTTTGCCCGTCTGTCTGTCTGTGTGTATGTTGAAATCTATTTCAGAACGCATGCCAGACATGCGTTCGGTCAAATCGGTCCATATATAATGAAATTATGAACAAAAATCTGATACAACCTTTCAAAATTTTAGATTTTTTTTGTACATGCTGTGATAGAAATAATAAACAATCAACACACAAATTTATAAAAACAAAGCAGAGAAGGAAGAACTCGTTACGTTGTTATTAGCAGAAATATGAAGTTAAAATAGCGATCTAGCCATGTCTGTCCGCTTAACTGTTGAAAGCACGATAGAAAGTAAATGAATGTGTCTATTGAGCTGAAATTATGCACAAATACTTTTAGTGAATGCAGTTTGTTCGGTATTGAAAATCGGTACACGATTTCGCCTAGCTTCCATATAAGGTCCCCTCGCAAACATTACTTTATCGCTTAAAACTGACTAAAAGAATAAACATCTATATCTGTGAAATTTCATAGGAAGAACCTTAATCTTTTCGTATAATTGTATAAAGATCGCTCGATGACTGGCCTGCCCTACGGTCCACTTCAGAAAAAGACTTTTATGCTCATATGCTGATCCCATTAAGCATATATAGCAATAAAATTTGACTTAAAAACGTTTTATAGGAGCTAAAATTATTTTCCTAAATTTTAGGAGGATGGATCTACAATTGGTAGGGCCTCATATAAGGTCCTATTCAAAAAAGACTTTAACACTTATTACTTGCTCAAAAATGAGAGTGTGATATTCTATATAAACAAGTTTTATGTGTGAGAAAAGGTCTTTATTTCATTTTATAAGGATCGGTCCTTAATTGACCCTAACCCTTATAAATGGTCCCTTCAAGAAAATGACTTTAACGCACTACTAAGTTTTATAAGGTTAGTGGGGAAGGAATATTGGTCCTAAATCATTTTCTCTGTCGAATTATTTTCTGAATCCGTCCGTCTGTTCGTTTGTCCGTCTGTCCGTCCATCCGTCCGTTCACTTAAATATCCACAATTTTATTCAAAAATAAATGGCTTTCATTTATCTTAGGTAAGGTTGAATTCAACTGAATTACGAAAACTAAATTAACTTTTATTTTTGTAACTGGTATAGGGTATTATATGGTGGGCCTCGCCCGACTATAATTTCGTACTTGTTTTGTAATAAAATTCGTACTGACTGTTTTCTTAAAATAAAGGATGTTCTGCATGATTCGGCATTAAACTCTTACTTTCTTTAAACAAATTTCTTAATATTTGTCATTTACAACTATTTTCTTAGTTTTCAATGCAACAAGTTAAACAGCAAATACTTAGAGACAATATGTTTTTATTTCAAAATTTACTAACACATTCACCGTATCGTAAAGCAACAATATGTTTTCTATCACTTATTATTTGTTTCTTTTTAAAATTTCTATGAATTCTTATATTTTGTAGATAATTGAAAGAAAAAAATTGCTTAAAAAATTAATAAAATTCTAAGAAATTGTTTAGATAAATAAATATTTTACTTTTATATTCAGTTTAATATTTTACACGTTTTCTGTTAAACTTTTATATTTGCACAAATTTTTAAATAAACTTTTTTATTTTAAACTGTAAATTATTTTATTTTTTTTTTTTGCAGTTTTCACAAATTATTTATTCAAACATTTTCAACTTTTTTCAAACACATTTAAATAATTTTAAAATATTTATAAAAAACAATTAAATAATTTAGTTTTTTTTTTAATGGAAATGCAATTTTTATTAATTTTTTTTCAATTTAATTCAATTACATTTTTTATTAATGTTTAACAATTTCAGTTTATTTACATTTATTTTAATATTTATTAAATATTTCTTTTTATTCATTTAAAAAAATTGTTTTTTAATCATTTATTTTTGTTTATTTATTTTTTCTATTAAATTCACATTCATTTTCTTATTGTTTCAATCTGTTTTGTTTTTGTTTTTTCATTCATACAAATCACTCTAATTAATTTCTATCGTCTATAATTGACGACAATATTGTGTTCAAAATTCAATACCGTTAAAATATTCAAATATTTTTTAGCGCGCTTATAATGCTCTAACATTCAAAACCGTTACGAACAGTTTGCAAGTTCATGTTCAACTGAGGATATTAAATAAACAACAAAAAATCTCAACAGTAAAAAATGGTTTTCTATTAAACACACATACACTCTCTTTTTATTTACCCACTCTCATTTATGGAAAAATGTTGTTAGGAAAACACACAGACACACACACACACACATTAAACAACAAAAATATTGTAAATAAATAAAATTGCAAACAAAATAAAATCATCAACCTCATTATGATTAACAACAGCAACATCATAATCTTCGTTCACAACAACTTCATTATTAACAATGAGAAATTCATCATCATTGCCGTCGTCGTCGTCATATAAATAAGTAAACGTAGAAACGTACAAAAACAGCAACAAAAATTGTAATAGAATGTTGAAAAACACAATAATAAACTCTCACAAAATTCATCAAAATCCATCAGTTAAAATGAAGAAGAACTCTACCAGGGAAATACTCGGCAAAATGTAAAAGAAGGTAAATGACAGCAATTATACGAGGGCGGACTTTTAAGGATCATATTCAGAATCGAACTATTGTCGTTAAGTTAAATGAAATGCGTCCACTAAGGGGCGTGTTTAAATGTTCTCTCATGAATCGCAAATAGTGGTCTCTATTAATTCTATGGTGAGTATCAAAGCGACTCGATTATAAGCTAAAGTCAATTTAACGCATAATTCCCTTTCTATACCCTACACCACTTTAGTGGGGATGGTATATTGGATTTGGTCTGATGTTTGTAACGGACAATAATATTGATCCTATGCCCACGTTAAAGTATACCAATCGGTATACCTCAGAATCATTTTCTGAGTCGATTTAGCAGTGCATCTGTCTATCCATCTGTCCGTTCGTCTGTCGAGCTGTAGTTTGATACTCTACACCACTATAGTGGTGTTAAAATTTGATTACGTAGATCTATAATAGAGACATCTTAAAAGGTTTTTTACCTCTTGAAAAAGTTTTCATATATTTTCATATATTTTCGTATCGATCGAAATCTTAATGAACTTAAAAAAACATTTCGATTGACAGATTTGGAATCTGAGCTAAGGACATCGTCATCTACTATTGAAAACCAATTCGTTTAGAACAAAGATTTGGGTTATAATTTATAACTTCCCAACAAGGTATTGCGAACAATCACACAATCACAAGTAATTAGAAAAATATGTCAATGTACCAGGATATTATGTATTAGTCATTGAAAGTTATGTTACAGGTAAGTCAGTACAAACAAGTGTTATATGAGTTGTTAGCTAAAACTAGTGTAAATCGTCAAGCTGTGGCGAACTAAATTATTTTTCAATTGAATGTATCTTATTAAATAGTACCGAAGTCATTTTAGGGAAGTATTTTTACAACCGCATGCTGAGCCTTGTACGGACACAATGTTTTCGCATTGTTCACTAACACTGTGTCATATTCATTTGACACCAAAGCATTACTAAAGCTTAGCCTCACAGTCACATCTCTGACACCCTCTAGGGGCATGTTCCCTTAAAAAACAAGCCTCATCTTAGTGTATTACAATCCAGGGGTAAAAAAGTTCTACCAGTACATCTAGTCTGTCGTACTATAAACTGGTGATGTCCATAGTATCTTCGGTCTTTCCTTGAAATCAAACCAGAGCACTTTACAATCTGGTACTACGAGAGACCAGATGCCGCAGGACTTTGGGTTCCTTAGAAATCAAAGAGTATGTTTCGAAAAGAGATGTATCTCATGGACGAGAGGAATCCTTAATTGTATTTGTCGTGATGCTGGAAGGAATGATGGTTGAAATGTAGATGAAGTTGGTTGAGATATTATGCAATTGTACTGCCTTAATCTTTAATTAATCGGCGATTTTCCTTCAAGGTTGAGTGTACAAGTCTCTACTCTAAACTTATTGCAATAGGTCATTGTGGCCACTGATATAAGTCTATTATGTCCCCAAGGTGCTGTTGACAAAACAACAAAAGTCTTCTCAGAAGTGTGGTTGGGCGACCTTAAGAGGACCAGGAATGCACTGATGTAAGTCTTTTGATAATGAGAATGTTTGTAGGGACATGGTATTCCTCATAGCATCAATAGGGTGTTTTCGCCTCGTTGTGCGTCCACCCATCTAATCCTTAGTCGGGATTAGATTGAGCTTGACTCATAACATCTGTCATTCCTCAATGAAACTACTATTCCTAGAGATTAGATAGCTCGAGTACTTGGGCAACGTGCACGTATATTAGACCGGAAATTCCATAAAAGTAAATTTCCATCTGCCTGTAAGATACACAATGAAGCAGTGGTTAGTTACAAAGAAGCTCACTGAGTGGTTGAAAACGACCACCGAGAAATAAGACCATCACTCGTAAAGCACTTCGATACTTCCTCTGGGGTGTATGTGCTGTCCTTTTTGGCAACAGAACCGTTATGCCAAAAGTTAGATATAAAAGTGCATCAGTGTTGGGACAATCTTAAAAAAGGTAAGCTTAGTGACGAACTAGCAAGACAGATGTTGAAGGTATGTAAGCTGATCTCTGCTAGTATTTGTGGCACTATCAACTAATTCTTAAATAGTTATTTTGGTTGCACTTTATGACTGGTCTCTGTTCTATTAGAGCTCTTAGAAATATGCTTGACGCATATTCACACTCCCTCATTTGCGGTCGAAAATTTCCGAAAGTATTATTGACTTAATGGATTGTATTAGCACTTTCATTATTATAAAATACTTTCACAACAATCCTCGCAAAAGCCCTCCAAATACATGCACATTTATTGAAACTAAATAAATGTTGAACACGAGCTGGCTTTAATAAAATGCCAAGAAAATTTCTGTTAAAAATATATTTTAATTCCAATGTAACATTTTTTAGGGTTCATTGTTGTCATTGTCATTGTAGCTGTATACTATTTGCTGTTGCTGTATTTGTTACTTCTCAACAAATCTAAACAAACCAAGTTAAGAACATGTTCAACAAGCTGTTTATTTTGACGACCTCTCAAAAAAAAAAAACGTTACCAAAACAAATACTATATTGGGAGGAATAAAACAAGTTTTAGAAAGTACCAAAAGTTGAATGTCTTCTTAACGGTCTAAAATGTTAAGAATATTTCTCTCATAACAACAAACACAAAAAGGGAAATATTAAGTAAAAATTTAGTGGAAAAAAGCTGAAATAATAAGGAGTAAATATTTTTCCATTTATTTAAATAAACACATAGAACAGAAAAGTAATATATTGATCCCTTTTTTGTGCTTTTTCGTGTTTTCTTTTTGATATTGCAACAGGTTTTAACTTTCAAACTTAACTTTTCTTTGCAGAAAAAAAATAAGTTAAGCTTGGGAGGCCGTATGATATTGTGCAATAGTTACAGGCTTTGAATCATGTAGTGGGTATAAAGATAAAAGCTTGTTCTAACTATAGAGCAGACTAAAGGCAATACTGCCAATAGCTTAGGGTGTAATTCAAACTACAGTTCAGAACATTTTCCAGGCTATAGGCGGGAATATTGACCAGACTACTTGTCAGACCAAAAACTGTAGCTAAGACTGCAGACCGACCAAAAGTCAAGACTATATAGATTGTAGTCAGAACTATAGTCCAGACAATAGTCAAGGTTATAGTCTGGACTATAGTACAGACAATAGTCAAGATTATAGACCGGACTATAGTACAGACTATAGTGAAGAGTATAGTTCAGACTATAGTCCAGAGTATAGGTCAGACTATTGGCCAGACTTAAATTCTGTTAAAAGTATAGACTACTGTTTATACTATAATAGAATAAAGAGATGATATTGTAGTAAATACAATATATTGGACTATTTTCGGGAATAGACTATAGGCGGGAATAATGGCCAGACTATATGTCAGATCAAAGACTATAGCTGAGACTATAGTTCGACTAAAAGTCAACACAATATAGATTGTAGTTAAGAGTATAGCCCGGACTATAGTCAAGAGTATAGTCCGGACTATAGTACAAACTACAGTCTAGGTTATAGTTGAGACTATAGTACAGACTATAGTCCAGACTAAAGGTCAGGCTATAGCGAAGGCTAATTTTTATTCTATAATAGAGGAAATAGTTCATATTATAGTAGAGACAAAATCTTGGACTCTATAGTGCAGACAAAAGCAATTACTATAGATAAACTGAATGTATAAAAAATATATAAAAGAATCACCTGCACAACAAACTAATCCACAATACTCGGAAATATAAGCCTACTAGAAAATATGTATAAATAGAAAAGTTACTTTATCCTGGCGTTTTCCAAAAATAAACAACAACACTCAGAAGTAATATTTAAAACAATTAAAAATTAAATTGGTTTTCTCACCTTTTGTAAAAATACATATATAAAATCTATTTTAAAATCTCTAATAAGAAATAATACCTGCACTCGCACGCCATAAAATGCCAAAGAAAATATCCATGCTAATGATATACATAGCTGTTGATTTCCAAAATACATCAACATTTTCATTTCGTTCAATCAAAATATTATTTTGTGTGTGAAAATTTATTTGTTTACAAGAGTCGTCTCCTACCCCTCCTTAAACAGCAATAATAAAATCTCGAAAACAACTACAACAACTATAAAATTTAAAAGACAAACAAACAACCCACTTATTTGTATTTTGACATCATCTACCTTTGTGGATTTGTTTTTTCTTTTTTGTTTTTGTTACTCATAATATAATTTCGAGTACAAAATTGAAACTCTCTTGTTCGTTGTCCAGTTTATCCCCCTCTTTCCAAAGCGTTCTGCTGGTAATTTGCGAATTAATGAGAAAACTTTTTGTACAGCCATAATTAAATAGAAGGAAATTGTTGTTAAACATCAATTCGTTTTGTTTATGATTTATGTAAATTTATTAATAAATCATTTATCAGCACAAATTAATTATTTGTTAATATGCTAATTTAAATTATTCCCCAGATGAGAGAGAATTATAAAACTGTTAACGCGTAGAAAACAGTTTTTTTTATAATATTAGAAAATGATTTAAAAGAAAATTTGGAAGAAACAAGAAGAATGAGGGAATATTGACCGATAAAACATTGAGTAGACTAACTAACTAACTAACTAACTAACTAACTAACTAACTAACTAACTAACTAACTAACTAACTAACTAAATAACTAACTAACTAACTCCGGATAGTTTTCCCGTTTTCCTGCCGAGAGCGTCCCCGGGCTACGGTTATGGGGTGGTGATGGGCTATCTGTCCTCCCCCAGTTTTTGTTGGACTCAATCAAAGGAAGGCCAGATTGTCCACCATCAGTACCGATGACAAGTGTTGATCCACTCGCGAGTCACGTGTCGTCGTCATCCTACAATCGTGAGCACAATACTACTACGGAGGTGGGTACCTTGGCCTACGTGGCGAACAATGCCTCAAGTGTACAACATGCCATTGGAAAAAACATAGAGGTAAAAGAGAAGGACGTTCTCTTTAACCTCGTTTTGATCTCAATCTAAGGAAGGCCAGATTGTACACCATCAGTACCGATGGCAAGTGTTGATCCACTCGCGAGTCACGTGACGTCGTCATCCTGCAATCGTTAGCAAAATACTACTACGAAGGTGAGTTCCTTGGCCTTCATGGCGAACAATGCCTCAAGTGTACAACATGCCATTGGCAAAAACATAGAGGTTAAAGAGAAGGACGTTCTCGGATAAAGCTCTAAGCTACCTCAGCTTTTAAATATAGGTATACAACAACACCATTATAGCAATTCCCAAAAAGGATGAAGTAGAGCAAATGGTGAAATAGGAAAGTGATAGCATAGTTAAACTACCTATTACTAAGAAAAGACTATCTGAAGTACAGAGGAGGAAGTTGAAAAAGATGCCTCCATATATCTACTCACTTATGAGCCTTCTTGTAGAAAATCTCTTCTTTTTGTCAACCGTAAAGGTAAAGAAGAATTAAATGCTTTATTATTTAAAAAAAATATCCACATTTCTAACATATCGACTGGTGTAGGGTATAATATGGTCGGCCAAGCCCGACTATATATTCATACTTGTTTAAATTACCAAGTCCCTAGTCAAGACAAAAGTCAAGGCTATAGTCAACTCTATAATACGACTATAATCAAGTCTCAAAACAATATAAATTAAATAAATTTTTTTTAATATTTTTTTTATTTTCACATCCGACTACACGTGCGTACTTTCCACTGTTTTATTGCTCACCTCCATTCAAAAAAGGTGTGTGTGTGTATTTTTTACATGTTTACACAAATGTCCATCAAAATAGTTTTACAAACTATTTAAACAAAATGTTTTGTTTAATGTTTTTGTGGTTAAACTAATAAAGTTTTATTGAAAATATATTCAATTTTATACTATTTTTTTATTTTATTTATGTATATTCTTTATATATTTCAAGTTTATGAGTTTGAATATTATTTCTGTAGACAGTTTGAAACAAATTTTATCTTTAAATAATTGTGTATATTTTTCTTTTGTTTTTTTATATTAAATTTCAGCAACTGTTTGAAAATCTTAAAAAAATAAACAAATTTGTTTTTATATGTGTTTTTTTTTTATTATTTTGATTTTTTCATACTTTACTTTGGAAGAGAATTCATCAATTTGCTAAAACACACGTAAACCACAAATTTTATTTTTTGACTTTGAAACATTTATTATCGAGTTTTATTAGACTTTGTGTCTAAAATATTTGAATATGCAAATTGTTTAAATATATAAAAATTTATAATACAAATAATAGAAATTTTTGTTTTTTTTTTTACTTAGGAATAAATGATATTAGATAGTTTTTAACTCCAATCCCCTACATTTACATTTCAGGGGTTCTAATTGCTTTCTAAACAGGCGTAGTTGTCTGTTATACATAAAGTTTATAAGGGTAGTTAAATAAAGATGAAAGATTTAATTCCTCTAAACAAAAGTGTGTCCATGAAATGGACTTATCAGAGATTAAACTATTAGTGTTATTACCCCAAACAAAACACATACAAGTAGATTTAATTAAATATAAATAACAACTTAATTTAACTATTACAATAGTTTTCAAATAAAAAAAAACTAACTCAGCATGACAATAAAACCCCATGACGTAATACTGCTGACGTAATTATTGGACAATTTACTTTAACTTGATTTAGATTAAACATTTTTTAAACTTAAGCGTATGATTGTTAAAACAAAATTAAATATTCCTCATACGCCACCCCTGTATGTAACATAAATTAAAAACTTTGCTGCTTAAACGTTAGATAATTACTTCTTTCATCGCCATAACGATGATGAGAAAATTTTAAATGTATGCTGATGTTTGTAACAGCCAAAAAATTTGGTTACACATTCACCGCTAAATCTAGACATGTCCGTCTATCCATGCAAAACATATTTACTTACCAACTGAAAACACTTTGATAAATCAGTTATGAACTTAAAAGCAAAGTATAGTAAACCTTTGATTATTCAAAGACTTCACATCAACGTAAGTATTCGACATTTTCCTTAATCCGGATTTTTATTACAAATATTCATCATACGCTACCCATGTATGTACTTATGTAAGATAAATTTAATATTATTTCTTTAAAATTTTAAAGAATAAGGTACATACTTCATCATAATGGTGATGACGGGGGGATTTTAAATTTATTGTAATATTTTTAAATGCCAAAAAAACGTTCATATATATCTAGCGATGTCCGTCATTCCAAGTAAAACATCTTTTAGTCTTGTTACCATAGGGACACAATATAACAATATAATAAGTCAATTAAAAACTGAGAACATAGCTAATGCAAACTTGGTTATAAAAGTATACACTACCACAGTGATGACAAAGGAATTTAGAATTTATGTTGAAGTAACGGCCAAAAATGTTGGTACTCCACATCTAAAAATATCCATCCATCCATGTAAATCTTTATTTTCTAACTAAGAAGCAAAGTAGAGAAAACTTTGTTTATTCAAGGATTCCGTATCTGATGACGTTAATATTTTGGATTAAACTAAAGCGTATGATTGTTATTACAAAACTAAATATTCGTCATACGCCACCCATGTATGTACGTAAGATAAGTTTAAAATATGTAATTCTCCATTAACTTTAAAGTAATTACATCGTTCACCGCCATATGATAACGGCTGAATTTTAAATTTGTGCTGATATTGGTAACGGCCAAAAAATATTGGTGACATATGCAAATTAAAATCTAACCATGTCCGTCCTTCCATGTAAATCTTCTTTTAATTTCAGAAAACTTTTTTCCTTACTAAGATTACACACTATAATAAGTCAGTTATAAACTGAGTACATAGCTTAAATAAGGTTACTAGTTTTAAAAAGAACCGCAAAGTTTGCGCCGCTGCCTTCTCCACTTAAATTGAAAATCACCGAACAGTGCTACCTCCATTCTTATACTTTGCACCACCATCAGTGGTGATAGATGGTATATATAACTTTATCATTTTATGTGCAATAGTATGATACATACATATAAGATCCAACAATGTATATTCTGGAACCTTATCAACTTCTGAGCCGATTGAGCTATGTCCGTCTCTCCCTCCGTCCGTCTGTCTGTGTAAAACACGCTGACGTAAAAACAAAGCTAATTAAATCAATGAAATTCTCTAAAAGTATTTATTATTGTCTTAGACAATTTGTTGCTGAAAATGAGCAAAATCGGTTTATATCGAGAGAAGTTATGAGTCAATATTTAAAATAACTCCTGAAAATTTTTCGCTTTTTTTACACTTTCTAATGTAATTTTCACAAAAACTGTGCAACATAATTACATGAAAATTACCACACTTTTGTTTCTCAATAAGAGCTTGACAAGCATTCAAAATTAATAGAATCGTTTTATAGCTTCATATACCTCCTATAGAAAGGTACATATTCCTGGAAAATGTTTTTATTGATAATAACTTCTCTAAGAATGTTGTAATCGGTTCATTTTAAGTCATAGCTTCCATACAAGTTCCCTTAACCAAAGTCACTTAAACACTCATAAATCACTAAAAATCATAAATCCTAGTAATAGCTTCCACACATGAAAGCCACTAAAACGCACTTAACTTATTACTGAATTATGATGTTTTTACAAAATTTAGCACAAATATTACGTTTATATTCGCAATCACTAAAACGCATAAAACTCCTTCCCTAATTAAGTCAAAAATATTACTTCTTTAGACAGAAATTTAACTGTAAAATATTTTCATATCAGTCCACTATTAAAATATAAAAGAAAATGTTGTTTGTAATGTTCCATAAATTTTGCTTTTGTATCAAATCTTGTGAAAACTTAAGAAAACTTATTTTACAAATATTTAATCAATTACATATCTAACAGAAAATGATTCTGAGCCGATTGGTGGGTATAGGACCAATATTATTGTGCGTTACAAACATCAGCACAAACCCATTATATCCTCCCCACTAAAGTGGTGTAGGGTATAATAATATAAAAGTAGCTTATGGAGGGTATTTAAGATTCGGCACAGCCGAACATAGCCCTCTTACTTGTTTGTTAATCAATTCTAAGCAGAACTCCTTATGACACTTCAACTGATGATATAAATATTTTACAATACGATTGATTTAGATATTTTTTACACGGCGTATGATTGATTTAACAAAATTAAATGTTGATCATACGCCACCTATGTATGTAAGAAAAGCTTAATGTGAAAAAAATTCACCTTTCACTAATGATGGAATAATTTTAAATTTATGATGATACTTTTAACGGCCAAATATATTGAAACCAGTTCCACTGTAAAATCCAGTAATGTCCATCCATCCATGTAAAATGCTTATTTTAATTACACGGGCAAAAAATGTGTTAATGTAAGATCAATGGTGTTGTTTTTCTTGAATAACAACACCACTAACATATATCCCGCTATTTAAATTCCAATTACAATTACTACGTGACCTCACCTTTGTTAATAAAGTTCATGCAGTATTTCGAATATGCAAAATTGTTTTTAAACAAACGATGGCGAAAAATTCAAATAATTCCAAGAATTTCTTTAACTCTTCCCTTAAAGCATATACAAATTAAATAAAAAATATTTTAAAAAATCTAACAACAAGAAAAGAAAAAATATATTGATTTAAATAAAAGTAAACGCCTTACGTTATGCTATGGATAAAATACAAAGTACATAAAAGAAAAATAACATAAAATTTTAAATTAACATACAATCCACCCACACTACACACCTTAACAAAAATACATTCATTACCACACAACCGCATAACGGCTGGTAATGTTAAACACATAAAAGTTCTGCTGTTTTGATGAATCTATAAATATTTAATTGAAATAAATATATATTACAGAGCTAGACAAATTTGTACAACAACTACTAGTAAATTATTATTAACATTTCTTTTTTCATTCATCAATAAGTCAATTGTGCTTGTTGTTTGATTTTATGAAATAAAATTTTATTAAATTATATTATTGTACTGATAAGAAAATCCCATTGAATTAAAATAATGGAAATTTGATAAAACACAAAAGGGCAACAGTTTTATTCATTACAATTGCATTTTGATGACAGTTATTATGGCAAATTATTACTAAACGATAAGCCTGATACCGGAAAAAACCAAATCTAAAAAAAAATGTGTACAACTTGCGTGTGCATTCAAGTAGATTGAGGGTTGATTATATGTAAATGAGGAGTTACAGTGGTAAAAAATGAATAATATATTAAAGTTATTGTTTCAATAAGTGAGAATAATATATTATTCTATAGAAGACAGCTTTCTTAAATTACAATTATATTTAAATTAATATTTTTGATCAGACACTGTTTCTGCAACAATATTTACTAAATTCTTATTATCTTTATTCTCAATACAATCTGTATATATATAAAAGACTGACTGATTCATCATCGCTAAAATCATGAAATTTTGACAGTAAATGTCTTCTCGGATATTCTTCTTATGCAATAGTAGTGATACAAGAAAAGTTGTAATTAATTCTACTTCTACCCTTAAAAAGAGCAATTTGATGTCTAATACTTTTTCCAAATTTGTACATTTAAGAGGTGAAAATGTGTAACAGAGGCGACTTTTGTACCTTTTTGGGTCCTTTACAACTTTTAACTAATAAACATAACACATTTTTGTAAATATTTTGGGCACATCTTTTAAAATTACGAGAAACTTGTTTCGTACTTTTTATACCCTTTACCTTCGTGAGAAGGGTATATATAAGTTTGTCATTCCGTATGTAACTTCTATAATATAGTTATATAATTTTCCGACCCTAAAAAGTATATATATTCTGAATCCTTATAGATAGCTGAGTCGATTAAGCCATGTCCGTCTGTCTGTATGTTTGTTGAAATCAGTTTTTAGAGGACCCCAGATATCGGCGAGATTCGAATCGTAAATAATTCTGTTAGACAAGCTTTCGGGAAGATTGTTATTTAAAATCATCAAAATCGGTCTATAAATAATAGAGATATGAACAAAAATCCGAGAAACCCTCTGAAATTTTCATCGGAGTTAGACGAGAAAAATGATCTTTTTGGTACTTTTTTGATTTTTAAGAGGTACTTTTTGAATTTTCTATAATATTGAACCAAGAAATATGAAATTAAGTTTGTGGAGTCAGAATAAGGTGAGAACCTATAACAGGGAACTTTTTGGTACTTTTTCGTTGTATTTTTGAATTTTCTATAATAATGCACTTAGAAACATGAAATTAAGTATCTAGAGACCGGATTAGACGAGAACAAATCGATGGGAATTTTGTGGTACTTTTTCGTTCTGCAAAAGGTACTTTTTGAATTTCCTATAATATTGCA
This sequence comes from Lucilia cuprina, assembly GCF_022045245.1. NCBI lineage: Eukaryota > Metazoa > Arthropoda > Insecta > Diptera > Calliphoridae > Lucilia > Lucilia cuprina. The sequence goes on from NC_060952.1 coordinate 83,148,107, forward strand.
CCTAGAACCATAATATTGAGTATGTCGAAATTAGGTGAGAACCGGAAAACGTGAACTTTTTGTTTTTTTTTAATGTCCTTTTTGAATTTGCTATAATATTTAAGGTAGAAACATGAAATTAAATATGTTCAGTCCGAAGTATGTGATTTGAAAGAAGAGTGGGAAACATTTTCGTACATTTTTATTTATATTTTGTTTGGGTAGCGAATAACCCAGAGTAAACTAGTCTCTTATATTTCTTTCACGTCATTGTATCAGAAATTTTTAAAAACAAATATTCAGATGAAAAAAGTTCTTAAATTTACAAAATAATCCCATAAAAATTAAAAAAAAAAATAAAATCGAGGCTTAAGTTCAAATTGTTAATAATAGATATTGCGCAAAACGTGATAAAAATGTTTTAAACCACCTTACTAATGAAGAATACTTACACTATCATAATCATGCACTAAAATTCTAAAGTGAGTAAAAAAGTTTTTCGTTCACAATTTTCCAGTTTTTAAAAAATTATAATGCCAACAAAAATTATGAAATTGCCGCATGAATCCCAATTAAAGGAATGAAAAAATTATAACACTTTCATAAGTGTTAATAATGTCCACGGATGATAGATTCTAGCATAAGTATAATAACGTCCATGAAAAGAACGACAATAAGTCCGTTGGCTACAAAAAGTCCATTATGACACTTTTATAAGACCTGATATGATCATGAGAATAGTGGTATGAAGTAAATGGTATAAAGTCTATTAAATAGTTATAAAGTAAAATAGTCTTCATTCAAAATACACTTAAGTTTCTAAATCCTAAGCCCAGCCGGAGGCAGTTTTCTAGAATTTTTTTTAATGAATCCAAAATACAATAAAAACGCGAGATAAGAGTGCTACTATCATTGAAAGTGTCCATGGACATTTAGAGAGTTTGTAGAGTAATGACACGACTCCGAAGGACTTATAAATTTCTATCTATAACAGCTTTGGTAACTTACAAAGTAAGTTAGTTAAATAGTTAGTTAGTTAGTTAGTTAGTTAGTTAGTTAGTTAGTTAGTTAGTTAGTTAGTTAGTTAGTTAGTTAGTTAGTTAGTTAGTTAGTTAGTTAGTTAGTTAGTTAGTTAGTTAGTTAGTTAGTTAGTTAGTTAGTTAGATAATTAGTTTGTTAGTTAGTTAGTTAGTTAGTTAGTTAGTTAGTTAGTTATTTAGTTAGTTAGTTAGTTAGTTAGTTAGTTAGTTAGTTAGTTAGTTAGTTAGTTAGTTAGTTCGTTAGTTAGTTAGTTAGTTCGTTAGTTCGTTAGTTAGTTAGTTCGTTAGTTCATTAGTTCGTTAGTTAGTTAGTTAGTTAGTTAGTTAGTTACTTAGTAAGTTAGTTAGTTAGTTAGTTAGTTAGTTAGTTAGTTAGTTACTTAGTTAGTTAGTTAGTTAGTTAGTTAGTTAGTTAGTTAGTTAGTTAGTTAGTTAGTTAGTTAGGTAGTTAGTTAGTTAGTTAGTTAGTTAGTTAGTTAGTTTGTTTGTTAGTTGGTTTGGTGACAATTGCTTCGATGAATCCCAGCCAAACTAAAGCGAATTACTTCCAAAAGAATAACTTTTATCATCACTTTAAAAGTAACGCTAAGTTAATTAGTTTACCCTTTCTGGAAGTGATGTTTATTGACTTCTAAAGGAGTGAAAAGAATCCAATTTAGTTTAAAAATTAAACTCATTTCATTTTGGATAAATTTGATAAATTTGTTTGATAAATACGTGTAATTTATTTCCTTATGTTAATATTGTTTAAGTCAAATTAGTTGTATTCTATAATACTACAATTTCACTTCCTTATTACTTGCAAAAAAATAACATAAAAATTGCTTCCTGAGGATGACTTTATATGTAGTGAATTTGGAATCAAATAAGTAGGAAAGTATAGTCGGGCATGGCAGACCATATAATACCCTACACCATTAGTATATTTTTAACATTTTTATTTTTTATAAAGAAACTTTTATGTTGAATATTACCATAAATCTAAAATATTTAAGCAATTTATTGATAAAAAAAACTAAAATTTCTAAATGACGATTTATATAGATTAAATATGGGCCGATCCTCGGTAAATTTGGGAAAAATATATATTTTTAAACAATTAGTTTTGTTGAGTTTCATTGCGATACAAATGGTTACAAGTCAATTTTAGACGTTTAAGTCATTTTTTGAAGGGGGTTTTGTATGGGGGCTAGGGTCAAATAAGGGCCGATCCTTACGAAAATCTGCAGTGTCATTTATACTTATATAAAACTTATTTGTGCCAATTTTTAGAGAGATAGTAGAATATTTGACGTAAATATGGCATAAAAAGTTCAAATCGGAAGGTACGGTTGTATGGGGGCTAGGTGAAATAATGGACCGATTTCAACCATTTTCAATAGGCTTCGTCCTGTGCCAAAAAAACATGCTTAGTCCAAATTTTATAAAATTATTTTGAAAATTGCGGCTTGTACCTTGCGCACAAGGTTTACATGAACAGACAGCCAGCCAGACAGACGGACGGACATGTCTTAATCTACTCAAAAAATGATTCTGAATCGATCGGTATACTTTAAGGTGGGTATTGGACCAATATTTTTGTATGTTACAAACATCAGCACAAACGTATAGTGGTTTAGGGTATAAAAAGAAAACGAACATCCCTCCTATTGCAAGCCTAAGTCAAAGTCATCACTTAATTAGGTCCTTTTCAGTACTCACATGGAGTAAATTCTACTTCTTTTCACTTCTTTCGACTCAAAAAATGATTCTGAATCGATCGGTATACTAATATTTTTGTATGTTACAAACATCAGCACAAACGTATAGTGGTGTAGGGTATAAAAAGAAAACGAACATCCCTTCTATTGCAAGCCTAAGTCAAAGTCATCACTTATTTAGGTCTTTTTCAGTACTTACATGGAGTAAATTCTACTTCTCTTCGCTTCTTTCGAGGTACTTTTTTTGCTGGGATTTCCTGCAATCGCTTATAGCTGAATATTACACTCTTATATATGTGGTCTCAAGAATACCACACTTTCTGTAGGGCTTAACAACAACACATATTATTAAAATTTGTATAAAATTCTTTAAAGCTAAATATAGCTTTCTTACTTGTTAACCAATAATTTGCATAATTGTGTCAATGTTTAAGAAGAAAGACGTTTCTTCAATACTTCTAGTTCAATAAAGTAGCAAGTGAACTTCTTGACACATATGCATATTAAGTATGAATAATTATATGATACAAAATATATAAATTTTGTGGAACACTTAGTAAATAATATGTAGATATTTTTATATACTTCAACTGTAAGTCTCAAGGTTTAGGCATAAGTGTTAACATAATTTCTTACCCATTATCTAATAAGTAAATACTATCATACATTAAATCTCTAAACGTAGAAGATTATTTATGAATATTAATTTGCACATATGATTAAAATACACCTTTAATTGAAACTGACAGCAATCCGACGTTATCCTTTAACTGCTATAAGCTATTTTTTCGATATTTTCTACTATAAATACTTTAGTAAATTGCTGCAAATAGCACAGTCATCGTTGAGTGTTCAAGTCAACCATAACTTGTAACCAGTTATTAACAGGAAATAACTTAAAAACAATAAAACTTTTTGTTTAAACTTGTAAATTTTCAAGCATAATTTCCAACAACATGAAATTATTGTGCCTTTTTGTATTAATTGCTGCCATATATGAAGCCAATGCCAGCACTAAGCGTTTGTGTGGTCCCGTCTTGGCACAAGTATTAGAATCGGTTTGTATTAATGGTTACAACTCCATCAAAACTAAAAAATCAGGTAAATTTCTTAAACCAATTTTTACTATATAAATTTTTATAAATATTTTCACATATTTCATATAGTACCAATGGTTCACAACGACTTAGATGTTTTGGATAACTACAATGAAATTGAGGGCGAAGATAATGCACTCGCTGCCAAACACTCATTTCTGGATGACTTATTAATGGTCGATCGTATCAGTTCCATGGCTAAAACTCGCAGGCGTCGCAATCTTTTTGGCATTTATGATGAGTGCTGTGTTAAGGGTTGTACCTTCGATGAATTGACTTCTTATTGTAAATAGATTTTCGGATTTTGAAATTATCCATAATTAAGACATTAGCGACAATGGCCAAAGAAATGTTTATTTTGTTTTTTCTTAACTTAGAATTATATTATTTAATGATTATTAAAGAATAAGAATTACTAATAAAAGTGCTAAATAATATTGAAAAAAAATGTAGTCGAACAACAAAATTATTTAACTATTTTATAATTATTTCTATAAATGAGTCTTAAATTATTACAAAAAGTCCTGTGCCTAAACATAGTGTTTGTATTTATATCCTTCATCTATAAAAAAATTAAAAAACAAGTATGAATGAGTAGTTGGGCATAGCCTATTATTTGATACCCTACACCAAACAGTATATTAAAAATGTAGATTCTTTTTTTAAAAATAAAGCATTTAATTTGTTTTTTAATTTTATTTCAGAATACTTTTGCTTATTGTAGACAAAAAAAGAGATTTTCTACAAAAGGTCTCATAGGGGAATAATGGTAAATATGGGCCTATGACTCCCGATCATAACTAAAATCGGTAGTGTCATTTAAAGTTCTATAAAATTAAGTTCTGCCAATTTTTGTTGACATAATAGAACATTTAACGTAATTATGAACCCAAAGAACCCTCGGGGGTACAATTATATGGGGGCTATAATAAAATAATGACCCATTTTATTATTTTTCAAAAGCGTTCGTCCCTGGACCATAAGAAGAGCATGTGTCAAATTTCCTTAAAATTGCGAACTGTAGCGTGCGCACGAGGTATACATAGACTAAAAGACAGACAGATGGACAGATGGCAAATTATCAGTGCTTTACGTGAACACCTGCCTTGACGGCCATATTTTACGGTGGTCTTTTTCATAAACTAGGTAGACTTAAGAACGGTCTATCATGCCCGCCTGAATCCTTCTATGGAGATCTCAGGTGGCAATTTTTGTACATAGATGGTCCGGTCCATGTACAAGCACATTGCTGGAGTACTCTAGCCATCTTATCTATTGCCATAGTAGCCCTGTTGCGTAATGACAGGCAGCATAGGCTTAAACCTATGCTCGAATATTGCGACCTGTATTGTGCGCACAAGGTATACATACACAAAAGACAGACATATGAACTGACGGGCGAATTGTCAGTGTTTTACGTGAACACCTACCTTGAGGGCCTTATTTTATGGTGATCTTTTTCATCCAATGGGTAGACTTGAGAATGGTCTAGCACGCGCCTCTGGATCCTTCTATGAAGAACTCAGGTGGCAATTTTTGCACATAGATGGTTCGATTCATGTACAATTTGAAGTACTCGAGCTATCTTATCTCTTGCCATAGTAGCCGCGTTGCGGAATGACAGGTAGCATAGGCTCAAGCCTAATGCACACTCCCGATGAGGTAAAAGCAATCACTGGTCTAAAGAAGGGGATTAACCCCAACATCAAGTGAAATCACGCTTCCGGATATACTGGGAGATGACCACCCTTATGATGCCATGAAAGATTGCATTATTTAAAATGCAATTCCCATCATCTAATGTCCCATTCCAGTGCATTACTTAACCTCTTTAAGAGCGCGCAACCACACTACTGAGATGGCACTTTTGTTTCGGCAACATCACCTAGAGACATATTTGGTAGTCCGAAGTACCCAACAAAATGGATCAAGATTCCTCTTTTATGAACTGATCTGTGTGACAAAGGTTATAGGAATCGCTACCAAAATCAATTGATTCCAATAATTGCTGCGACAATAAGTGGCGTAGTGTCGATCAATGTATCCTTTTGAGATAGCAACAGCACCTAAGAACTTTCCCGAATCGTATTAATCTCAGTACTTATTTCCACTATATGGAGACTTTCCCGATCCTTCACCAATTTACGCATCACATCCATTCCCATGATCATAAAGATCACCCTACGGGATGACAGACGAACGAACGGACGGACGGACGGACACAGCTAAATCAACTCAAAAAGTGATTCTCAATCGATGGGTATACTTTAAGGTGAGTGAAGGACCAATATTTTTGGCTGTTACAAACATCAACACAAATGCATAATACCCTCCCCCATATAGTGGTGTAGTGTAAACAAAGATCGATTTGCAAACCATATAACATGTTCTACGGTTAAACAATATGTACGTGTGTATAGCCAACTCAATAGTGGTTATCCCATCCGCTTGGTGGTAAACGGAAGTGATGTTTCTGCATCTCTGAATTTTGAGTAAAGTGATTGTACTTGGATCAGCAGAACAATGTACAACAAGTAAGAAAGTATAGTCGGGTATGATACCCTACACAAGGGACACAAATTAAATGTGATGTATTTTCAATAATAAAACATTTCCCAGCAGTTCTACAAAGAGTCAATGCATACGAAAAAGACAGTAATTTCCACTAATAGTTAACCGTTCGTCACGAATGTACCCTTTATTATCGAGAATGATGACAGTCGTTACTTTAGTGTTCTCTTTGTAAGCGGGAGTCTCTTTACTGTCCTCAAGTTACCTAGAGATTATACTCTTAAAAGTTTTTTTGTTGTTGTACTTCCGAAAGTAGTTATTTTACCGATCATTCGGAGAAATAATTATTACTTTCTACTAATATGCCACCATCTTATAGACTCAAATTTATATCTTTCGGGTCAATCGTCACATTATTGTCCCATAGTATTCTAGAGAGTATACACTTGAAATTTTTAACCTTTATTTCCATTAATATCTTACCACCTGTTGGCTCCAATTCACTTGTTTTAGGTCATTCATCAAGAATAAATGTAAATCGTCACTATCCTAGAATACGTTCAAGTCCTAGTTTTATAGCAAGAAAAGTAACGCCAGTTAAATAGCTAGTAATTTAACTGACTTCAAAGAACCCATTTGGAAATTACCATCCTTTGACTATCTTTAAACGTCTTTTGACTGCCTCTTTGTAGGATGTAGAGTGACGATTGACTTCCTCGTAGGACAAGCCCATGTTAAAATGCTTGGTCACCTGGGTAGTCAGGTGGCTAGGAGCCACCACAAGTGGTACGTTAAGTGGTCAGTTCGGGACTGTCCCGTCGAACTGCTGGGTTATCTTGAATATTTTCTTGTTTTTGATATATCTAAGCAATTTATGAACGAAAAACTAAATTTTGTTGGAGATTTTATATATGTATGTGCTAGGGGCATATATGGTTTGATCCTGAAAAAATTTGATGAATAGATTAATATATCTTCAATATTTATTTGTAGCGAATTTCACTGCAATATTAGTGTTTATAATGGAAATTTTTTTTAATGAAATTAGGGTCAAATTAAGCCTGATCTTAATGGAATTTAGCAAAACACTTAATTGTGATTAAAAACCTTCATTACCATGTAAGGAGTTAAAATGCAAAATTTTACTTACACAATAGCATTTTAAGTCATTATTTTAACACGGTGTTGTCATTGAAAGCAAGTACTTACTACAATCGCTTACAAGTAATTAGAAAAATCAGTTAATGCAAATCGTGTGATAAAAACATATACAGCTTCTATATCTTTACACAGAAGCTGATAAATGAATGAGAAGGTAATTATATAACACACTATTAATAAGACGTTATTCAAGTACGTCCATATAATAAGAACAATATGAAGTAGTCATTGAAGAGTAGGTTAATGGGAAAGTGGTTACAATTGCAAGTCATTAGCAAGTTTTCGCTGGGTATAAACAGAAATATTACACAGTTATAAGCTCAAAAGTCCTTTTCGGAGGTTCTGTTATATGAGACTTGATAGAAAAATAGGTTTTCAATAGATTTTTGTCCTTGGATTAAAAAAAAAAAAACGTATGTGCATATATTGTGGCTTTTACCAAGAGCACAAGCTTTACATGGTCAACCAACCGGACTGACGTACGGATAGAAATGACTTAAGGTGGTGGCCATCAGCACAAGTCCAATATCCACCCACCCTTTAGTGGTTTAGGGTTAAATTTTTACAAAAATTCGTTTTATGAAAAACGTTTGTTATAAAGTTGTATGTCTTTCATAATTATCATAATAATTGCAAGATAGAGTATAATCCTTATTTAAACAATCAACAACAATCGCTTAACATTACAAGGACTATATATGTATAGTTCTTACTTTATTTATCCTTATTTTTTGTTTCCAGCACATTTATACTTCTTTGTTTTAAATTATTTTAAAAACATATTTTTTTAACTTAATTTTTTTTTTTAAATTTTTAAATTTTAATTTTCTGCTTAATTTTAAATGAGTCATCACACTGTTTCACTTTTATTTAAAAAATTAAAAAAAATAAAAATAAATTATGCCATCATTCAATTTTAACGTATTTTTTTCATTTGGCCTTCATTCCAGTTACACATGCAGTAATAATAGTAGAGTTGTTTAAGGGGATAATTTATTTTGTTTAATTTCTCTTTCTACTTTTCACAAAAAATTGATTTTTTTATTTTCATATTTTTTACACTTTCACTTGATTCTTGTAGATTTTTGCTTGGTCATTTAAACTTTTTTTTAAATACCTAGAAAAACCGGAAAAACTAAAATATATATTCACTTATTATTTTCTATATAGGAAAACTTTTAGTAAGTACGTTTAAACACTAGAACGTCTAAAAGTTGACTGAATTTATGAAGTTTTATTTCGCCTGTCACATAGATTGTGGTTAATTGTTAAAATGTTTATAAGTGTGAGAGTGTGTGTGTGTGTGTGTATTTGTGCTAGTATGCAGGTATTTTGTTTGCGAATATGCCTGCCTGTAAGTATGCAATGTTTACAACACAAACGTGTGTACAAAGTAAATGTTTAAAAAATATATAAACACGCAAACAGTTACGATAACATACGAGGTACACAAAAACAATTTCTTTACAAGAAATTTAATATTTTACACAGTTTTCTTTGATTGAGTGGTAAATAATTGATTGTATATTTTAAAATTAAAGCTACTTTTTAAACTGCCCTCATATGAATATATATTTCAAGAATTCATTCATACTTGTACTTGAATTAAACAAGCAAAAGAAATCGTCAACATACAGGGGTTTAAGTGAAGCGTTTTTCGTTCATTTTTTTATACTTTCACATTTTGTTTTAGTGAACTAGATCAAAGGATAGTTAAATGATTAGACAACAACCTAATACAAAGATTAATCAATAAATGATAGTATGGACTAGTTAATAATAAAAATAATAGGCCATTGACTAGTCCGTATACTGTATAATAGACTAGACTGCAGAAGAGTTAATATTTTAAACTATTAACCAGACAAGCAAAAGTCTAGCCCATAGACGAGTCAATACTAGTCAATACGATAAGCTTTAGAACAGGTGATATAATAGTCAAAAGGATTACATAATTCAAAGTAGACTAGAAAAAAGGCTACTTAGTGTAAAGTAAAATAGACCAGACTATGGACTAATAATAGACTAGATTGTATATAGGCTAGTCAATATGCCAGACTATAGACTAGTCTAAAGCCAGGACTATATAGTAGTCTATATACTAGACTATAGAAAAGTTAATATGCTAGACTGCGGAATAGTCAATATGCTAGATAATACATTAGTCAATAAGCTAGACTAATCATTAGGCAAGTCAACAGAGAAACAACTCTCAATAACTTGCCAATATTCAATAGACAAGACAAAAGACTAGTCGATATGCTAGACTATAGAGAGTCAATAGGATAGACTATATACTAATCAAAAGTCTACACTGTAGACTATTGAATAGGCTAGACTTGACTAGTCTAGACTATAGACTAATCAATAGGCTAAACTATAGACTAATCAATAGGCTAGACTATAGACTAGTCAATGGGCTAGACTATAGACTAGTTAATAGGCTAGACTACAGACTAGTGAATAGGCTGGACTATAAACTAGCCAATAGGCTAAACTATAGGCTAGTCAATAAGCTAGAATATAGACTAGTCAATAGGCTAGACTATAGACTAGTCAATAGGCTAGACTATAGACTAGGCAATAGGCTAAACTATCGACTAGTCAACAGGCTAGACTATAGACTGTTCAATAGGCTAAACTATAGTCTATTCAATAAGCTAGAATATAGACTAGTCGATAGGCTATACTACAGACTAGTCAATACGCTAGAGTATAGACTTGTCAATAGGATAGACCATAGACTAGCCAATAGGCTAGACTATAGACTTGTCAATAGGCTAGACCATAGACTAGTCAATAGGCTAGACTATAGATTAGTCAATAGGCTAGACTATAGACTAGTCAATAGGCTAGATTTTAGACTAGTCAATACGATAGACTATAGATTAGTCAATACGATAGACTATAGATTAGTCAATAGGCTAGACTATAGACCAGTCAATAGGTTAGACTATAGACTAGTCAATAGGCTTTAAAATAGACTAATCATTATACAAGTCAACAGAGAGACCATGTTCCATAAACTTGATATAGTCGATAGATAGAACTATAGACTTATCTCTGTAATATAGCCAGGGCTCACATCTGTTTTGAAAATATATTTAATCAGTCCTTTTAAACAAAAATACTTTTTCTTACAATTTGAAAATCTTAAATCTGCGATAAACTTATTATTGAATTGGAAAATCTGGCCATAGTCCATATTCCTTATTCAATTGTAAGGCAGATCATTATCCATTGCAGTAGTTATCGCGGACCCCCTAAGATATTCCTATGAGGGAACCTCATTAATTAACCGTTGGGTTAGACCGTAGAATAATGAATATATTGGTTAATAAAATTGTCAATTGAATAGAGAAAATTTAGCTTTTCGTAAACAACAAAATCACTTGTAAACCACTTTGCAACATATTCAGATTAAACCCGTCAGTAAGTATGCTTTTTATATAAAAAAAATGATATGCACACCAACAAACACCTACACACTTAAGCTAATATATGTATATGTAAGGATAAATATGTGTAATTATTTATGTTTGTTTGTTTTGTATGTGTGTGTTGATTTTCTTTTTTTTTTCTTTTTTTTTTTTTGTATGTCGAAGTTTTGTATTACGTTTGGTTTACAAAAAGAATCGTTTTTTATGCTTATGTTTGTAGTTTTTCTTCTCATTTTATTTTCTTTTTTTGTTCATTATTAAATTTTTTCATTTTTACCTTTTTTGAACATGTTTTTTTCTCTCTGTGTATAATGAAAGGCATTTTTGCATTAACTTCTCATTTTACCAACAATTCATTACTTTGCTGTTGTTATAATTAAACTCTGCTCGAAGTATTAACTTATTATACCCTACACCACTATAGTGGGGAGGGTATTATACGTTTGTGCTGATGTTTGTAACATACAAAAATATTGGTCCAATACCCACCTTAAAGTATACCGATCGATTCAGAATCATTTTTTGAGTCGATTAAGACATGTCCGTCCATCCGTCCGTCCGTCTGTCCGGCTGGCTGGCTGTCCATGTAAACCTTGTGCGCAAGGTACAGGCCGCAATTTTCAAGATAATTTGATGAAATTTGGACCAAGCATGTTTTTTGGTACAAGGACGAAGCCTATTGAAAATGGTTGAAATCGGTCCATTATTTCACCTAGCCCCCATACAACCGTACCTCCCGATTTGAACTTTTTATGCTATAATTACGTCAAATATTCTGCTATCTCTTTAAAAATTCGCACAAATAAGTTTTATATAAGTATAAATGACACTGCAGATTTTCATAAGGATCGGCCTATATTTGACCCTAGCCCCCATACAAACCCCCCTTCAAAAATGACTTAAACGTCTAAAATTGACTTGTAACCATTTGTATCGCAATGAAACTCAACAAAACTAACTGTTATTTAGAAATATATCCTTTTCCCAAATTTACCGAGGATCGGCCCATATTTGACCTATTTAAAGCCTCATTTAGAAATTTTAGTTTTTTATCAATAAATGGCTTAAATATTTTGGAATTATGGTAATATTCAACATAAAAGTTTCTTTACAAAAAATAAAAATTTTATAAAAGTAAAAATTGTAAAAATATACTCATGGTGTAGGGTATCATATGGTCGGCCATGCCCGACTATACTTTCCTACTTGTTTTTTATTTGAGTTTTTTTTTTACTCCTGTATAAAATTGTGTATTAAATATTCTGACCAAATTGTAGGTATCCAGCCATAAAGTATTGCCACAGTTTTTTAATGAATTTAATTCAGAAACGTTTAAGGGTTTATTATAAAAAAATAATTATCTTTAATATAACTTAATGAAACATAAAAAAAGTTTTAAAGTGATGAAATCAAAAAACAATATATTTAATTGATTGCTGATACTATATTCATACATTAAACTGTTTAAAACATTGAAAACCATTATGAAGTGCACTCAAAACTTAATCCCATTTAAGCATTTTATTAATGAATTCTTTAAAATTTTTTATTCTTTCCTCATTTTTAATTCTTTGTCTTTATTAATTGTTTAAAAATTTTAAAAAGCTTAAAATGTAAGTTTGTCATTCTTTTTGTTGAAAGAAAACACAAGCTTAAGATATGAATATTTTCATATAAAAGTGGTTTTAGTCTCTTTCATATATTTCTTTTTCAGCATATTTTAAATTACTTCAACATTTTCTATATATTAACCTTGATGGTAAAGATGGGTGGTACTGAGTTTGTAAAGCCACAAAAAAATAAATATTTATTCTATTTATTTAATTTATTCTTCCTTGAACTTAAAACGGCCGTCTGTCTATCCGCCAATCTGTCTTTCTATATATTGCAAGAGCTTATTAGATCGTCAGTCTTTCTTCACCCCGGGGGCATGTTACCTTGGTGAAATCTTCACCTTGGTGTTATTGCAATCCCTGGGAAAAGATATGCTACCAATACCTCTACACTGCAGGGACTATAAACTGGTGATGTCAAATGTATCCTCGGCTTCGCCTTGGAATGATTTGACATGGGGTCTTCCCGGGTTCCTTTGGGATCTACGCAATGGCTACGGTTTAGTAGCCAAAATCGCGGTGAGAAAATGTTGGTTTAAGTGCTGATATATCCCATACCTAATGGGTTGGATAAATCTTTATTTCAACAGGTCTGTTGTGTTGTGCTGAATTTCTGAACCCGCTCGGTATTTCTTACCGTTCGCGTAGTGGGATGTCGGTATATGCTGGGGAATTGTCAGGTTAGTATTCAACGGTTACTTGTCACCCCGCAGAGTGATCTTTATGGTCATGGGAATGGAATTGAGGGGAAATTTTTTAAAAGAAACCGATCTTCATATATGAGAGATTATTACTGATTTAGTTTGCCTTTTTACTCTTCGGGAAAGTTCATTGGTGCTGTTGCTATCTCAACAGAATATATTGATCCATGCAACGCGACTTATTGTCGGGGCAATTATTGCAATCAATTACTTTTGGAAATGTCTACATCATTTGTCACATAGATCAGTTCATAAAAGAGTGATCGTGATCCATTTTGCTGAGTATTTCGGAGTACCAAATATGTCACTAGGTGTTGTTGCCGAAGCAACAGGGCCATCTCATTAGTGTAGTTGTGTGGGCTTAAAGAGGTTAAGGAATATGCTGGAATGGGTCATTAGATGGTGGGGATTGCATTCTAAAAAATACAATCTTTCATGGACTCATAAGGGTGGTTATATTTCGGTATATCCGGAAGCTTGCTTCACCTAATATTGTTTGGGTTATCCTTCTTCTGTTGGTTTTAGACTTTAGTGATTGCTTTTTCCTTTTTGGGTTGTGCATTACGCTTGAGGCTGTGCTGCCTATCATTCCCCAACGGGGCTACTAAGGCAGGAGTACTTCAGCAATTTTCTTGAGCATGGACCAGCACATCCATGTACAAAAATTGCCATCTGAGTTCCTCATTGAAGGATTCAGGGGCGCGTTTTCTAGAGTGTTTTCAATTCTACCCAGTAGATGAAAAAGACCACCGTGAAGGCAAGTGTTCACGTAAAACACTGACAATTCGACAGTCTTTCCTTCTCATATACTTTGTATAAACATTTTGCATGTTATATGAAATTTTAACGTGTTTTTAAAAAAGGGATTTTTTGACATTATTTTTATTTTAGCATTTTTATTTTGGTGCAGTAAATTCTAATGTTTATTAAGGAGGTTCACAAGGAAACAAGACTGATAAAATAACGGAATGATGGTGGGTATAAAAACATGGTTATGACACTTTAAAAAATAGAACTTACTTAGATATGTAAACCATAACAGTTATTTATTTAAAGCTTTAATTTTGACATTAGAAGTGAATAAAGTTGTTATTTGTTCAACGAACCTCTCTAATGTTCAAAAATACCAAAAGTTTGCATTATATTTTTCTATTCCATATCAAGTCTGACGTATGAGTAACATTATATTTTGTCATATAAATGTTTAATGCTAATACGTATACGTGGACAAACATCAAATACGTAGTGTTAAAAATATCAAAATATATTACAAAAAAAAAAAAAAAACATACAATTTTGGCATATAGAGGAAAGCAAAATTATTACTTTATAAAAAAACCCTCATTTTCATTTTTCTTTTTTTCTTTGACTTTTTAGTTCTTTTGAGTAAAGTTTAAAAGTTTTGGGCAAAACTTAAATAGCTTTTAGTTTTTGCCTCTTTTAAAAAAAATGTCGTCAGTAAATAAGTTGTGTTGTATTTAAAAAGGAAAAACTTATAAAAAAATGTTGACTAAATATAAAAAATTTTTTCTAAATGTCTACAATATGGTTACGCTTGTGTAACAAAGAATCAAAGCTTAAAAAAATAACACAAACACATTAAACAATGAAAAAATGTATAAAATATACAATATAGTTTTATAATTTTCTCTATAAAAATTTGAATTTAAAAAGCATTGGTGCGTATGAGTATTATTTAATATTTGCAAAATCAATCATACGCTATGAACGTACTGTTGTTGGAAGATGAAAACATTGAGAATCTTTCCAGTAGATTGACTAGTTCATAAAATGTATTGTCTTTTACTTCATTAAATGAGCATTGAATTAGTATATAGTCTATATAGCCTACTGTATCTATCCATTACATTAGTCCTGAGACATGTCAATAGTCAGTGTTTTTACACCACTTCAGTGGAGAGGTCTTATATCCACCTTAAAGTACAACAATCGTCTTAGAATTATATTCTGGGTCGATTTAGATATGTCCGTCCTTATGTCTGTCTGTCCGTGCGTCCATGTATATCTTGTTATCAAACTACAGGTCCCAGTTTTGAAAATATTTCAAAGTTTTGAAAATATTTTGAAGATATGTCAATGAAATTTAGTACATGGTATTCTATTATCCCAGTGACAAAGCTTGTTAAAGATCTATCCATTGTTTTACCTAGCCCTCAACAACTGAACCCCGAATAGGGCTTGTAAACTTTGTAATCAAACTACAGGTTGCAATTTTGGAAATAATTCAATGAAATTTGATCTATCATGATACCGGAGACGAAGTCTATTGAAAATTGTTAACATCGGTCGGTTATTTCACCTAGCCCAAGACAACTGAAGCCGCCCAATGGGGATTATAAGTTAATAAATTTGATTAATATATTCGCATCACGACTAAAATTTCTTTTTTCTAATGTATATAAAATAGACAAGAGAATAGTCAATAGATTATGTTATGGACAAACCAAATGATTATTGTATTAACTATTCAATAATCGATAGTGATTAAACGACATTATAGTCAATAGAAAGGTTGATAGACTCGTTTATTGCTTGGTTTACGAAGTGGTCAACAATTTACGCAAAGGACCAGTTATTAATACTATAATACAATTCTATAGTTTTATCAATAGATTATTATACAGAGCTGGTAATTTTAATTTAAAGAACCTTGGTGCGTATGAGTATTACTATATATATTTGCAAAATCAATCATACGCTACACACTGTTTTTTTCAGGAATGAAACACTCAGAACTCTTCTAGTTTTAAGAGTACTATTAGTCGATAGACCTGTAGATCCTGAGACTAGTCAGTAGAATAGTTCATATTTCTGTCAATAGACTAATACCGTACACTTAATAGATTATATTATGTACAAACTAAACGAGAACATTAACTTGTGTAACTTGTAATATTGTGATAAATAGATTATTCAATAGACTAGTTAAATAATATAGTTTATTCAATAGAATAATACACAGAGCTGGCTATAACAATACATTTACTAGGCAAAAAGTTAATTCCAAGATACGAAAATAGATTAGCTTATGGACTAAAAGTAAAGTCAATTGACTATTAAATAAACCAGTCAATGGGCTTAGTAATAGTTAAGCAGATGGAGTGGTCAGTAGACTAGACAGTAGATTAATGGATTAGCATAGAGAATAGTTTAAACTGCGAATTATTATTTAAAGTAGGGAACATTATAACCTCTAGACTAAACAACAGAATTGTTCGAAGACTAGTTATGGACTAATATATTAACAAGTCTCTAGACCAGTAAAAATCAAGAAACTAGTGTAAAGACTAGTCTAATAAAAAGACTAGTCAAAAGACAACTTTATAAATTAGTCTACAATACAGGTAACCTTGCTATATACAAACCATTTCTTACCTAATTATTGTCACATTATTATCTAATTACCTATTATATAAACAACCATTATCCCATAAAACTTTTCATTAGAAAACTGTTATCTCTTTAAAACACATGTGTATTGGAAAAAAGAATAAATACAAACAAACAAAACAAATATATTAATTAACTGCGTTCTATATTAAATTCTTAACTTAATTACATCATTTTTTTATTAAATATCACTTTAAAGCAACCTTCAACAGATGTCAACATCAATCCCTAAGGATTTTACAGGTTTTGTTTTTGCAAAAAGTTTGGTTTGTGTTTTTTTGCAAAAAAAAAAAAAAAAAAAAAAAAAAAACACTCACTCCTACAATCCTTCAGTCAGTCAGTCATTTATTCAGCCATTGAAGTCTATAAACAAAACCAAACAAAAGAGCCCATTATTCATTTTATAATGTAGCAGAAAGGAAAAAAACATAAAAATTTGTTATAAAAAACAATCACTTGCAAATATATACACTAACAGCTGACATACACACGTTATAATAAAAGTCTCACATGAATATTTATTTACATTAATATGCTTACAGTTCCGTTTTAAGATTAGGTAGGCTCCTAAAAAGAAAAACGCTATATTAATGAGACAGGTTCAAATTGTTCTTATTTAAGCTTTCTTTTTAATTTTCGAATTAATAAAAAATTATTTTTTTCAAAAATCTTTTCGAACCTCGTAAGTTATTTTAAAACAAAAAACAAACCTCGTATGCAAATGTCAAGCTTTGTGAATGTCGAATAATAAAAAAAATGTTACTTTTATAATTTCACACATACATGTGTACATACATACTACCATTGACATGAGAATACATGTATGTACTAAATGATAAATGTATGTTAATAAATAAAAGAGCCTGTTGCAATTGATTCTTATATTTATTTGAATAGGAAAGAAACCCCAAAAATTCATATATATACTCATATTTATACAAGAATAAACAAAACAACAGGTAGGAATCCTCATGACATATGTTTACATATACCACCATGTATCGGTGTGATAGTAAAGAGAGCACAACAAAATATTCAGTGTTAAAAAAATGTTTGATATAATAAAATATTTTATTTAGTGCTTTGTTTAATGCTTAATTAATGCTAAGTGCAATAATTATAAACAAGTGACAACAAGTCGTTTAAACAATTTTGTTGTTTTGCTTGTGCGTGTCTGAGAAATTTTGGTTTTTCATATTTAAGTGCGTTAAACGTTAGAAGTTAGATTTAGATTTAGGTTAGTTAGTTAGTTAGTTAGTTAGTTAGTTAGTTAATTAGTTAGTTAGTTAGTTAGTAAGTTAGTTAGTTAGTTATTTAGTTAGTTAGTTAGTTAGTTAGTTAGTTAGTTAGTTAGTTAGTTAGTTAGTTAGTTAGTTAGTTAGTTAGTTAGTTAGTTAGTTAGTTAGTTAGTAAGTTAGTTAGTTAGTTAGTTAGTTTGTTTTTTGTTTGTTATTGCCCCTGCTGTTCCAAAAATTAACATATACTTAATACTATATTTAATTTTTAATTACCTCACTAAACTTTAACGATTATGACATTAATATGTCTTTTTTTCACAACAGTTAGACTTCAATATCTCACTCATGTATAACTTACCAAATAATTATAACCGAATAAATTGTCTACTACCTTGACTACCAGGAAACTGCTGGGTACATACAGCACACTTAAAAACACTTTTGCAATTTCACACATTCATATGTCTAATTGTACTGCTGGTGCTCATAAGTTGTACTACATGCTTTGTCGCATTTGGGTTTATTTAAAAGAGAAAAACTGATGTAATTAGTTAAATTTAAACAAACACGAGTTAAAGTGATGTAAAACGAAAATTAGTTGCTTTTATCAAAATAAAAATAGTTTTTTCTGCACAAAATTCATTGAGAGTTGAAAGTAAAAGAAAGATACTATTTAACTAGAACTGAACTAGAACTGAACTAGAACTGAACTAGAACTGAACTAGAACTGAACTAGAACTGAACTAGAACTGAACTAGAACTGAACTAGAACTGAA
>NC_060952.1:83166873-83171873 GCF_022045245.1 Lucilia cuprina
TATAATAATAAAATATTCAAAATATCAAAGTTCATTTATATAACAGTGATTTGATGGTGGGTATAAAAGATTCGGCATAGCCGAATATAACACTCTTACTTGTTAAAATTATTTATTTTGTGTGTTGCTGTACTTGATCTGAAGGAAAACACAAAGATTTTGTGTGCATCTTGTGCATATAAGAAGCTTCTGCAATTTCTGTTTAAATAATACGTTTAAATAAATAAACATCTGGCATTTCCTCTCATGTTTTTTAAATAAGTAGCTTAATTTTAAGCGGTGAATTGCTGCTGTGTTTTCAAATGTTATATCGCTGTTAGTTTTGCATGTTATTTACTAATTACTATTTTGGAATTCAAGTAAGAATTCCTTTAAGTACGACGTACATTTAACACTTAATTATAGTTAAATGATTACAATTATTGTGGATATAAAGTGTTAGAGGAAAATAATGTTATATCAAGCAAAATCTTATGTAAGTGAAATTGACTACAAACAATCGTACGTATAATTAATATTTAATTATTAATCTAAAGTATACGTACGAGCTTTTGAGTTCCAATAAATATCTGTATTCACATTGTAACTAAATTTTAAACATCTTTTTCAACAACTATGTAATAAGATATTATTTAAAAATCATTTTCTTGTACAAAGTATATTTTATTGTACTGCCTTTTATTGAATTTTTTAGTCAAAGTTAAATTTAATGATTTAAAATTTAACACAAAGCTGTCATAAAAAGGTCTTTTTTCGCCTTTTATGAGTCATGCAAAAAAGTTTACATTTCTCTAACAATTCCTTGAAAAAAAATGCCCATGACTAAACTCATTTTAGAATGAAATTTAAACTGTAATTAACAATAATGCGTCGTAATTACTTTCAGCCAAATTTAAAAGTAGCATTTTAATCAAATTCTTAAAAGAAAGGAAATGCAAAGGACTTTTGCTGTTTAAAATTTTATAGGTCAATGATCAAACAGTTATAGTAGTTTTAATTTTTCTTTGTATGTTAGTAGGTTTATACCTTTTAAACAAATATTTATATAACTAAAATTACTTGTAACCCTTAAAGCAATATTTGTTATGAATAAATCTAACGTAAAATAGCAGACAAAACTCCTACAAGTTTTTTCCTGGTAATACACAATAGCAAATATTTCTATGCCAATAACCTTACGTATAACATAAATTCGTCTGAAAAGGGGTTCATTAAATGTTTTTTAATGTACCAGGAATTTTGAACAAAATTTTTGGAAAACAAGAAATCATAAAAATTTTAGTTTTTTTTTCTTTTAACCAGATAAAAAAAAATACATAGATAAAAAGTTTTTTAATAAAATTCGTTTAAAAAGAAATTTAAAAAAATAATAACTACGACTAACTAGAACTGAACAAGAATTTAACTAGAACAGAACTAGAAGAGAACTAGAATAGAACAGAACTAGAACAGAACTAGAACAGAACTAGAACAGAACTAGAACAGAACTAGAACAGAACTAGAACAGAACTAGAACAGAACTAGAACAGAACTAGAACAGAACTAGAACAGAACTAGAACAGAACTAGAACAGAACTAGAACAGAACTAGAACAGAACTAGAACAGAACTAGAACAGAACTAGAACAGAACTAGAACAGAACTAGAACAGAACTAGAACAGAACTAGAACAGAACTAGAACAGAACTAGAACAGAACTAGAACAGAACTAGAACAGAACTAGAACAGAACTAGAACAGAACTAGAACAGAACTAGAACAGAACTAGAACAGAACTAGAACAGAACTAGAACAGAACTAGAACAGAACTAGAACAGAACTAGAACAGAACTAGAACAGAACTAGAACAGAACTAGAACAGAACTAGAACAGAACTAGAACAGAACTAGAACAGAACTAGAACAGAACTAGAACTGAACTAGAACAGAACTAGAACAGAACTAGAACAGAACTAGAACAGAACTAGAACAGAACTAGAACTGAACTAGAACAGAACTAGAACAGAACTAGAACAGAACTAGAACAGAACTAGAACAGAACTAGAACAGAACTAGAACAGAACTAGAACTGAACTAGAACTGAACTAGAACTGAACTAGAACTGAACTAGAACTAGACCTAGAACTGAACTAGAAATGAACTAGAAATGAACTAGAACTGAACTAGAACTGAACTAGAACTGAACTAGAACTGAACTAGAACTGAACTAGAACTGAACTAGAACTGAACTAGAACTGAACTAGAACTGAACTAGAACTGAACTAGAACTGAACTAGAACTGAACTAGAACTGAACTAGAACTGAACTAGAACTGAACTAGAACTGAACTAGAACTGAACTAGAACTGAACTAGAACTGAACTAGAACTGAACTAGAACTGAACTAGAACTGAACTAGAACTGAACTAGAACTGAACTAGAACTGAACTAGAACTGAACTAGAACTGAACTAGAACTGAACTAGAACTGAACTAGAACTGAACTAGAACTGAACTAGAACTGAACTAGAACTGAACTAGAACTGAACTAGAACTGAACTAGAACTGAACTAGAACTGAACTAGAACTGAACTAGAACTGAACTAGAACTGAACTAGAACTGAACTAGAACTGAACTAGAACTGAACTAGAACTGAACTAGAACTGAACTAGAACTGAACTAGAACTGAACTAGAACTGAACTAGAACTGAACTAGAACTGAACTAGAACTGAACTAGAACTGAACTAGAACTGAACTAGAACTGAACTAGAACTGAACTAGAACTGAACTAGAACTGAACTAGAACTGAACTAGAACTGAACTAGAACTGAACTTGAACTGAACTAGAACTGAACTAGAACTGAACTAGAACTGAACTAGAACTGAACTAGAACTAAACTAGAACTGAACTAGAACTGAACTAGAACTGAACTAGAACTGAACTAGAACTGAACTAGAACTGAACTAGAACTGAACTAGAACTGAACTAGAACTGAACTAGAACTGAACTAGAACTGAACAAGAACTGAACTAGAACTGAACTAGAACTGAACTAGAACTGAACTAGAACTGAACTAGAACTGAACTAGAACTGAACTAGAACTGAACTAGAACTGAACTAGAACTGAACTAGAACTGAACTAGAACTGAACTAGAACTGAACTAGAACTGAACTAGAACTGAACTAGAACTGAACTAGAACTGAACTAGAACTGAACTAGAACTGAACTAGAACTGAACTAGAACTGAACTAGAACTGAACTAGAACTGAACTAGAACTGAACTAGAACTGAACTAGAACTGAACTAGAACTGAACTAGAACTGAACTAGAACTGAACTAGAACTGAACTAGAACTGAACTAGAACTGAACTAGAACTGAACTAGAACTGAACTAGAACTGAACTAGAACTGAACTAGAACTGAACTAGAACTGAACTAGAACTGAACTAGAACTGAACTAGAACTGAACTAGAACTGAACTAGAACTGAACTAGAACTGAACTAGAACTGAACTAGAACTGAACTAGAACTGAACTAGAACTGAACTAGAACTGAACTAGAACTGAACTAGAACTGAACTAGAACTGAACTAGAACTGAACTAGAACTGAACTAGAACTGAACTAGAACTGAACTAGAACTGAACTAGAACTGAACTAGAACTGAACTAGAACTGAACTAGAACTGAACTAGAACTGAACTAGAACTGAACTAGAACTGAACTAGAACTGAACTAGAACTGAACTAGAACTGAACTAGAACTGAACTAGAACTGAACTAGAACTGAACTAGAACTGAACTAGAACTGAACTAGAACTGAACTAGAACTGAACTAGAACTGAACTAGAACTGAACTAGAACTGAACTAGAACTGAACTAGAACTGAACTAGAACTGAACTAGAACTGAACTAGAACTGAACTAGAACTGAACTAGAACTGAACTAGAACTGAACTAGAACTGAACTAGAACTGAACTAGAACTGAACTAGAACTGAACTAGAACTGAACTAGAACTGAACTAGAACTGAACTAGAACTGAACTAGAACTGAACTAGAACTGAACTAGAACTGAACTAGAACTGAACTAGAACTGAACTAGAACTGAACTAGAACTGAACTAGAACTGAACTAGAACTGAACTAGAACTGAACTAGAAATGAACTAGAACTGAACTAGAACTGAACTAGAACTGAACTAGAACTGAACTAGAACTGAACTAGAACTGAACTAGAACTGAACTAGAACTGAACTAGAACTGAACTAGAACTGAACTAGAACTGAACTAGAACTGAACTAGAACTGAACTAGAACTGAACTAGAACTGAACTAGAACTGAACTGGAACTGAACTAGAACTGAACTAGAACTGAACTAGAACTGAACTAGAACTGAACTAGAGCTGAACTAGAACTGAACTAGAACTGAACTAGAACTGAACTAGAACTGAACTAGAACTGAACTAGAACTGAACTAGAACTGAACTAGAACTGAACTAGAACTGAACAAGAACTGAACTAGAACTGAACTAGAACTGAACTAGAACTGAACTAGAACTGAACTAGAACTGAACTAGAACTGAACTAGAACTGAACTAGAACTGAACTAGAACTGAACTAGAACTGAACTAGAACTGAACTAGAACTGAACTAGAACTGAACTAGAACTGAACTAGAACTAAACTAGAACTGAACTAGAACTGAACTAGAACTGAAAATTTGCAGTCTATGTAGAACTTCATTATGACCCTGAATGTGGAAAATACTTTTGAGCAGGCATTAGCTGGATAAGGCAGTCCTTAAGCTAAACAAGGCCCTGTATTAGGCCCATTTTCTCTTTAACTTCGCCTCTTAGCTGTTTGAAATGCCTAAATGTGCGTAATTGTTATTAGTTGGTGTTAATATACAAACATTTACATTGTGTTTTATTTTCCATTACATTTTTAGCGTGAAAAGTTTTTTTACAAAAACTAAAACTATAAATACATACTTATGAATATATGTATATGTTAAGGTGTGCGTGACTT
>NC_060952.1:83176873-83187040 GCF_022045245.1 Lucilia cuprina
TTTCCTATTTGAAATCAGTAATACCAAATTATAAATGAAGGAGATATGAACAAAAACACAAGACAACTTCCTTCTTTTTCCTTCATCAAAGGGTCAGTTTTTAATTTTCTATAATATTGATACTAAATTCTTAAGTTAAGCTAAAAGTCAAAGAGTAAACGCTTAGAGCTCTAAGTTAATGCAAATCTCTAGGAAAAGGTCTTCATACTTTTTCATTCTATTTATGATACTTTTTGGCTTCTAGGCATACACACCTAATTGGAAGAAAATCTATAAAATAGGACTTTCTTAATATTTATCGTTTTACAACTAGTATTTTTATACCCTTCACCTTCGTGAGAAGGGTATATATAAGTTTGTCATTCCGTTTGTAATTTCTGTAATATAATTTTCCGACCCTATAAAGTATATATATTATGGATCCTAATAGATAGCGGAGTCAATTAAGCCATGTCCTTCTGTCTGTCTGTCCGTCTGCCTGTCCGTCTGTCTGTCCGTCTGTCTGTCCGTCTGTCTGTTTGTGTGTTTGTTGAAATCGCCAGATATCGGCGAGATCCGAATCTTCAATAATTCTGTTAGACATGCTTTCGAGAAGATCGCTATTTAAAATCAGCAAAATCGATCGGTAAATAACGGAGATATGAGCAAAAATCCGAGACAACCTCTGAAAATTTCATCAAAAAATGTCATATTTTTTCATGCTTTGTTAAAAAAGCAACAACAATACCGTATATTGGAAAAAGATGTACACGTGTGTGTAGATGTATTTGGTTTTATTCAGCTGTGTATTTTTATAAAACTAATATGTTTAAAATACACTATGGTGAAGCATTTATAAGATTCGCCACAGCCGAATATAAAACTCTTACTAGTTTAATTTTAAGTGAAAAGTTTAACTTTATAAAATTGCACTAGTTTTTTAACTACACCTATACGTATACGCATTAATAATTTATTGATATTTTGAAATATTAAGTATACGCATAGTTTTAAGAAACATTTGAAATATTGTTTTTTTTTTTTAAGAAAACAATTATCTTTGTAGTCTTTTTGTGGTGTTATAGCAGAACAATTTATTTAGTTATTTTTTACACAAAACTTAACTAAAATAAAAACACATTTATTTTACATCAAATGAAAAACTTATAAAAACTTATATTAAAATGAAATTTAATTTATTTTTTTTAGTATTTAATTAATTTTAAAAATTTAATTATTTTAAACTTATTTTAGACACAAATATTTTTGTAAGTAAAAAATACAATTACATTTACTGACACATAACATAAAAATAAAGTTTTATTTGTTTACAAATGTATATTAATAGATAATTTAGGAAAATATTTATGTAAATAGAAATATTAAATAATTTATGACAAATAATTATTTATTAACATTAAAAAAGTTTTATTAAACAAATTTTCATGCAAAATTAATTTCTTAAACCTTTGGCAACAAAGGTCAACTATGAAAGAGACTTTTAACCAATTTTAACTAAACCCAGTATTTTTCATATTTTTGTCTTTAAGTTCTTCTATTTGTATACTTGTGGTTCAAATGAAAAAATTCTTTAATTTTACAGAAGTTTCGAACAGTGGTCTCCCCTGCATCCGGACAAAACCTTTCTTGCTCATAAATGCTTAACAAAGTTATAACTGGTTTATTGTAGGAAATTTATATGGAAAATGTCCTTAACAAACCTGAAATAAGCGATTAATATCTTTATAAATACGGGAATTATACTTTAAGCTAAGAAATGCATTATGGAAAAAGAATTAGCATGATGGGATTTCGTAAACTGGTGGCAACACGGTTTTTAGGGGAAAAGAAATGTTGCTACTAAATTTATCTTTTAGGATTTTAACAGCAGATAGTTGGAATGCCTAAAAAATCGGCAAAAAGACATCGATTGTGAATTGGACACTTTTGTATTTCAGAATATACAATTCAAAACAATAGGAAACATAAATGCAAAGTTATAGTAAAAATGAATAATTTTAAATCATAAACTATGAAGGTCAATCTAAAGCAAAATAAAAAAAGAAAATAAAAAACTAACATACCTCACGAAAGTGAATAACATTAAAAAAGAAACAATTTTATATAAAAATTACATTTATTTTGTTAATTAAAATTTAATATATTTTTTAAAAACATTTAATACCTTTAACAGCAAATATATTGATTTCAATTTGAGTTAGGTATATAATTACAAAAGTGATAATTTATAAATATATAAATTTTATACTTAAATTTACTGTAAATATTACCTACAATTATTTTTAAAATGAAATATATATTTAGAAAATATTTTTTTAAATTTACATAAATTATTTACCTTTTATATACAAAGTTTGAAATTACATTTTATAATAGTTTTAGAGATTCTTGTGTAGTTTTATGTAAAGATTTTTTTTATTTTACAAAAAATATATATTTTACAAAAAAAAATAAATTTTTATCCAAGAATTTTTTTGCTAATAATTAGTTTGATTCAGGATATGAGACAGACAAATATCATGACTTAAAAATGTGAATTTTAGTATTAAGTTTGCTAAATTTGAATTCCATGGCAGAGGATATATTTAAGGAAAATTTAGGGTTGGCTTGCATTAGATACTAGAAAAGAAATATGATGCCTAAAACTATGCCATTAATATATTTCGTTGTTATTTAGTAAAACACCATTTTAAAAAGGGGCGAATATCGATTTCGATTGGTAAACAATTAAACATAACACCTGAACACATACTCAGTTCGAACAAGAACTGAAATAGAACTAGAACAGAACCAGACCTGAACTAAAACTGATCTAGTACTGAACTCGAACTGAACTAGAACTGAACTGGAACTGAACTGGAACTGAACTAGAACTGAACTAGAACTGAACTAGAACTGAACTAGAACTGAACTAGAACTGAACTAGAACTGAACTAGAACTGAACTAGAACTGAACTAGAACTGAACTAGAACTGAACTAGAACTGAACTAGAACTGAACTAGAACTGAACTAGAACTGAACTAGAACTGAACTAGAACTGAACTAGAACTGAATTAGAACTGAACTAGAACTGAATTTGAATTGAAATGGAACTAAACGCGTATTATAACTGGACTACAACTGAACTCAACTGCGCTAAAACTAAAATAGATCTGAATTTGAACTGAAATAAATATTGTTCAATAAGTTCACGGGCATATGTGCAGAATATAAATATAATAAAAAATTTAGCATTTATTACGATAAAAACACCGTAGTTAACGTGCCATCTTGTATAATCAATGTCAATAAAAAATCAATCATTTGCTTAGAAGAAATTGTCCGATATCAAAGATTTTTTTCATAATTTTATCTAAAATTTTTATAAATATATCTTACATACATACATACACATACATACATTTATACACTTATATTATATTTTCTTAATTTATTACATCATAAGTACTTATGTATAAAACATTCATAATTTCTATATTAAAAAATTATATTTTTTTCTTTCAGCTACTTTGGACTTCATCACATTACTTCGTTACTGTTCTTATCATCATTGTCTTTATATTAAATGTATTTAATTCATTTCAATCTCAATTTCTAAATTTTTTTCAAAATTATTTTCCTGCCTAATTCTTGTCCATTTTCATACAAAATCTTCTTTATTTTTTAACATTGTTTGAGACTCTGGTGGGGTAATACTTTGTTGAGTTTTTGGTATTAGAGAACCACGTTGTACAGAACAGGTAAAATTTGTGGTACCCGGAAACGAGATGCTGTTTTTATATTTTAAAGCTTTTTGTTTGCAAATGCCAAATCTGCAATGAAAAGGAAAATATATTTATTTACTTCTAAATTAAATAAAAAAATATTAGAAATTACACTTACTTGGACAATAGTGTATATAAATCTTGACGATATTGTGAAGTCAATATGGCATATAAATAAGGATCTGCACACGAATTCAAAGGATAGAAGAATACTAATAATATTTTCGATTTGGTAACATTTATTAAAGGATAACCTGCCAAAGCAGTTAAGCCAAAGAAGGCAATTGGCGCCCAACAGGCAAAATTTGTAAAGACCTTTAGATAAAAAGTAGAAATTGAATAAACATTAAAAAAACTTTGTATCTTACAATTTAAAAGAAACTCACCAATAATGCCATTTTCTTGGCTACACTCATTTCACCCCTGGAGTTACTATGAGCATGTCGTGTTTCCTCGCCCAAAGATAAATAGATTTGCCCATAACAAATGGCTATAATAAAAAATGCTGTACCATTTAAAGCCATTATAGCCACCAAATAAACAGTATCAAATGGGTCTCTATTTTCCATGGGCAAACAAATACTAAATATCAGAAAAGAATGAAAATGAAAAGAAAAATTTTTTTATTTGTTTTAAAGCTCTTCTTGTCTTGAGTTTTAACTCACCTTGTCGATGAATAATTACTTATACCAAATAACGGCAATAATGACATAACAACCGAGTAAATCCAACCGCCAATCATGATGAACGCTGCTGGTCTGATTTTAATACGATGATTCAAGTACATGGCATGTGTTATGGCCAACCAACGTTCTATTGTTATGACTGTCAGTGTAAAGACTGATAAATGACTAGCAAAGACTGTAAGAAACCCAGCCACTTTACAACCAGCACCTGCAATAATCAAAATCATTGAAGATAGAGATTAATCATTTAGACAAACATCTAAAATGGACGAAACAACAAAAGAAATGAAAAATAAAGTAATTACTACTAGAACTGAACTAATACTGAACTAGAACTGAACTAGAACTGAACTAGAACTGAACTAGAACTGAACTAGAACTGAACTAGAACTGAACTAGAACTGAACTAGAACTGAACTAGGACTGAACTAGAACTGAACTAGAACTGAACTAGAACTGAACTAGAATTGAACTAGAACTGAACTAGAACTGAACTAGAACTGAACTAGAACTGTTACAAGGTGTAATTTAGATAAAATTTAAATATTTATCATTTAGCGGTATTTTTGGATTACATATAAAGTTTTTATAATCTATTTATAAAAAAAATTCAATAAAAAGATTTACAAATGTCAACAGTCTGCATTGCCAATTCAGACGTTATTCTATTACACATGTCTATACAAATCAATTACACCTTAAGTAATCCATCTACCAAGAAGTCATTAAATAAACCTGTTAGTTAAATAAGTCTATAAATATTGCAATACTTCAATCCACTGCCAGTACTTACCATATTGCCAATCATAAGCATAATTGAAATATTCACCCATCGAGTGAGCATCAATTGAAGCTATTAATAGCAGATATAAGCCCAAACACAAGTCAGCAAATGCCAAATGGCACATCAAGAAACGTGGCACTGATGGTGTTTCAGCTCTGCAAGAAGAAGAAAAAGAAAAAATTATTGAAATTTTTTGTTACTTTTATAGAGGGACAGACGATTTCATGCAACACACAGATCATGTAAAAAATTTTGGTCACTTTACTTTATCGATAGAATAACAACGAGTACTGCAACATTTCCAATGACAGCTAGACCAACAACAATCCAGACAGATGTACGTAACCATTGATAACCCATAACATCTTCACAGGGATTTAATGCATTCGGAATGGGATAACATTCGACATCATGTTTTCTGTGGAAAAAAGCAAACAGATAAATAAAATAATTATTTTATTTACTTTGGTTTGTAAGAATTTATGAGATAATTCATTATAAGTTTGAAAAAGTTATATTTCTAGGTAAATCAATACAATTTAAGGATAAATAACAAATTCCATGAAAGTAACCGTGGATGCAAGAACAATGTTAGATTATATGTATATAAGTGACCTACGATAAGTTGTATAGCTTTGTGAAATCCAATGACTTTTTGTATTCTACAAAATTTTCAATGACTGCGCAATTTCCGTAATAATAGGCAATAATCTTGATTACAAAAGAGAATATAGTTAACGTATTCTTCAGAAAATAGACTCGGCTATAGCCAAAACTAGATGCTATCTGAAATACATTCGAAACTGTAGACTACATAATACACTATAGCGCAGGGTACAGTTCTTACTCTAGACAAGTCTATAGTCCAGTTTATATACAAGACTTTAGTACTGAATACGAGACTACAGACTCGATTATAGACGATTCTTTAGTCCTGACTACAGATGTGACTATAGTCCCGATTATAGACGAGACATAAGTACTGACTTACAAGTTGATATAGTCCTGATTATAGTCCTGACTATAGTGCTGGCAATAGTACTGACTATAAGCGAGACTATAGTCCTAACTATAGACGACAGTTTTGTCCTTACTATAGTCCTAACTATAGACGACACTTTTGTCCTTAATCCTTAATCCTTAAGTTCTGCCTATAGACGAGACCATAGTTCTGATTATAGACGTGATAATAGTCCTGACTATAGACGAGGCTCTTGACCCTCCCAACCTTACTATCTTATAATAAAAATCGAATCATTATAGGGCTATCTTGCGATTCGATTTTTATTATAAGATAGTAAGGTTGGGAGGGTCAAGAGAGGGAAGAAATACCACCATCTTCTCTTGACATTAAGTTCAAACTTCTTTCATTTAAATTTTTTTGTTTTAGTTTAGTTAATATTTTGAAGCTACCTTTTTAAATGAATGTGCGGTTCTTAGCCTATCCTGAAAGAGACAAGAACACCACCCCAAACCCTGAGCACGGTCGGAATAATAGGTAGCGCAGGTCTCCTGAAGGATAGGGCACATCGCTTGAACCGTTACAAGACCTGACTATAGATGAGACTATAGTCCTGGCTATAGACCAGACAATAGTTCTCAGTACAAACGAGAATATAATTCTGACTATGGCGAAACTATAGTCCTGACTATAGGTGAGACTTTTGTCCTGACTATAAAACAAAATAGTCTGTCTTCGGAAAAAACTATAATGCTGACAATAGGCGAGACTTTAGTCCTGACAATACACAAAACTTTAGTACCAACTATAAACGAGACTATAGTCCTAACTATAGACGAGACGTTTGTCTTTGCTATAGACGAGATTATAGTCGTGACTATAGGTAAGACTACAGCCTTGACTATAGTCCTATATACAAGACTATAGTCCTATGGATTAGACTATAGTCCAGACTATAGAAAAAAGTATATATCTAACTATAAACGGGACTATAGACGGAACTATTGTCCCATGTATGAACGAAATATATCAATTCGTTTATTATCTCCAGTACTAAGTACTGCTTAAGTAACTCGATGCTGATTTGGTTTTCCTTCTCTTCACGTGCATTTCGATGAAATTTTCTTGACCTTCAACCATAATTGTAATTGACATTATAACCACTGCGCAAACATATTTCCATAAAAGGATAATAGAATTAATTTTTATTTCCTGCAATTTAAACATTGAAATTGCATTTTATCATTTGTTTTTATACTCAACCATTCTACTCAATTAGATTAATTATATAAATATTTAAAAATGGTTTATTTTAAGCACATTAAGAACTTTAGAGCCATTTGATTTGCAAGCGGCAACAAATGCTAACAAATACAATTGCGTAGTGAATTTTAATTAAAAAGTGACTAATTAAATAAAATAAACTTTAATGGCAAACAATGACAGGAAACAAGCTTTTAATGTTGAAATAAAAATTAATGGTGTTCAAGCGGTATAAACTTAAAGTGTTTCTAAAATCAAGTTAATTATGTATTATAGAGAAATAGTGTAATAAAAAATATGTTATTAAAATTAAAAGGATGTTGGCCTCAAGGCCCTACCATGATTTTTTTTAATATGTTACTTAATATATTACCTGAATGTAAAATTGCCACAATATTCTTCTAATTGACTTTCATCCGGATCGATGGGTTCATGAAATTTACCAAATATTTCTTTCATAGAATCTGATAAATAATCTTCTTCCACAAAATATTCGACATCACCGGTGGGTGCTGCATGTGACCAAACATTACTTTCGTTTAATAATTCCTCTTGGCTAATGGAAAAGTCAGAACGCATTAAACGACTGCAAATAAATATAAAAAAATAGCATAAAAAACTGTAGATTAAATTTTATTCTTATTGATTAATCTATAGACTATGAGGTAGATGAATGTAAATAGTTTTTTCAATAAAAAAAAGGACAGTTTTTGTGAACAAACTTTTAAACTCAACATTACATCGCTTTTTCACATAGAAATATTGGTCCAAGACAAAGAAATGTGTGCAATATTATGGGTTTTTACTAAGTTCTAATACGAACTAAACATGTCTGTCAAACCGTTTGTCGGTCCACCTTCTCTCATAGCCCCCATACAATGCGCCTACTGAAAAGCAGTTTAAATCTTATTAGAACCACTTGGTTAGTTAGCTAGTAAGTAAACTAGTTAGTTAGTTAGTTAGTCAGTTGGTTAGTTAGTTGGCTAGCTAGCTAGTTAGTTAGTTAGTTAGTTAGTTAGTTAGTTAGTTAGCTAGTGAGCTGGTTAGTTAGTTATTTAGTTAGTTAGTTAGTTAGTTAGTTAGTTAGTTAGTTAGTTAGTTAGTTAGTTAGTTAGTTAGTTAGTTAGTTAGTTAGTTAGTTAGTTAGCTAGTTAGCTAGTTAGCTAGTTAGCTAGTTAGCTAGTTAGCTAGTTAGCTAGTTAGTTAGTTAGTTAGTTAGTTAGCTAGCTAGCTAGTTAGTTAGTTAGTTACTTAGATAGTTAGTTAGTTAGTTAGTTAGTTAGTTAGTTAGTTAGTTAGTTAGTTAGTTAGTTAGTTAGTTAGTTAGTTAGTTAGTTAGTTAGTTAGTTAGTTAGTTAGTTAGTTAGTTAGTTAGTTAGTTAGTTAGTTAGTCAGTTAGTCATTAGTCAGTTAGTCAGTTAGTCAGTTAGTCAGTTAGTTAGTTAGTTAGTTAGTTAGTTAGTTAGTTAGTTAGTTAGTTAGTTAGTTAGTTAGTTAGTTAGTTAGTTAGTTAGTTAGTTAGTTAGTTAGTTTTAATAAACATGTGAAAAACATTCTACCCAATATTTCTTTGTTACAACTACTTCTTATTTACACTAACAATAAGTATCACTACATCAGCAGTGCTGGTTGTGACAAACAATTTCTTTTGATTGTTACCACATCATATTTACTTACCTATATAAAATGCTATTGGCATTTGACAATAAATTCAAATTTTCGCCATTTCCCGTTACAACTGTTCCCGTCTTAGAATTACTCGTTGCAGAGCTTTGTTGTTCTGTCAGCGATGGCTCATAGAACATACCAAAGCCACTGGCTACAAAAGAACCATAACCGTTGTTGCCATAAGCAACACCACTATCTAATTTTTTCTCATTACTTCTGTCACCATCCGTGGTTGTTTGTGTTGACCAAACACCATCATCTACTGCTAGTTCTTCCTCGCCACTTCTGGCATTGTCATCTCCTTCAACATCTTGTTTATTTAATTTTGGATTTTTAAGCCTCATATTTGATTTTTTCGATTTATTATTTGAACTTTCTTTAATGTTATTATTGTTGTTGCTGTTGTTGTCATTTTTGTTGTTATTATTACACTGCTGTTGCCATTTCTCGATTTCTTTTAAACGTTCCGCATGACGACGGGGATCATGTCGTGAGGGAAATTTAAAAGCACAACAATGAAAGGAATGTGTTAAATAGGCTTTTTGTAAATTCTGTAAAAAAAATTGTTTAACAGAATTATTCCCTTTGTAATGTAGCTTTTTACGTTATTTTATTTTAATTAGTTTTTACCTTAAAATTATAAATGGACGGTATAGTTTTCAATGTATGCGTATTTTCAATACGTAATACTTCAATATCTTGTAAACCCGCCGAGGGTAAACGTACCAACGAGGTACTAGAGAGATCTCTAAAAAAGAATAAATACAAATTTAAAACCGAAGTAATAAGATTAAAAAATTACTATAAAATATAACACAGGCTATAGACTCGACAATTAAGTAAAAACTAAAGATAATATTCTAGACTATAGACTATAAAATGGGCTATAGACTATAAACTATAGACTAGTCTTAAGACTAGGCTATAGACTGGGCTATAGACTAGACTATAGACTAGACTATAGACTAGACTATAGACTAGACTATAGACTAGACTATAGACTAGACTATAGAGTAGACTATAGACTAGACTATAGACTA
>NC_060952.1:83187140-83189546 GCF_022045245.1 Lucilia cuprina
TTCAGTTCTAGTTCAGTTCTAGTTCAGTTCTAGTTCAGTTCTAGTTCAGTTCTAGTTCAGTTCTAGTTCAGTTCTAGTTCAGTTCTAGTTCAATTCTAGTTCAGTTCTTGTTCAGTTCTTGTTCAGTTCTTGTTAAGTTCTAGTTCAATTCTATTTTAGTTCAAGTTTCGTACTTTGATATATAAACAATGTTAATCAATATTCAATATCAATGTAATTTCAAATGGTAATCCATTGTAGTATTTAGGTAAAAGGGATATGTTTAAGTTTTTATGTTTTCAGCAAATGTGGGTGTTAGCGACTTCTGTGATATTTTCATCAATTAGCATTTAAGGTCAAGTTTCATCAGAATTAAATTGTGTATGAATATATATTTTGCTACTATAGATGTTTTTTAACATTAAAAGCCATTTTTAGTATGCAAATGCCCACAAGGGATTATATAAAACAATAAGGAATAAATATGAAAAGTATTACAAAAAATATGAAGTAACTTGTTGGAATTATTAAAAGAAAAACAATTTATTACATTTATAAGTTTACAAAATATTCGTCTGGAATTGAGTAAATTGTGATAAATACTAAGAAAAATCCCTTGCAGTATAAACAGGCTCGGGATACATATATATACTTTGTATGTAGTTATGAAAATTTACATTACCTACCATAGCATTTGTATTTACTTGCAAGCCAAGTCAATTATTGAATAAAGTAAATATTCTACTTCTTAAAATATGTTCGTATGAAACATTCAATACAACTATTTCCCAGAATTTAAAAAAAAAATATTATTAAATAGCTTTTCATTCTTTATTTAAAAAAATATATATTAATTACATGTTTACACATTGTAAATTTTTGCCAACCTATAGAATTTAATATACATACATACTTGTTTCAAATAAAAAAGAAAATATTTATATTTTGCAAATATTAAAATATGTACGCATGTATTTTCCTTTTACCACCCATTACCTCCAGCTTTTGTGTATGTTTTGATATCAGTTTCAGAATAACATTTAATCAGGATAATAATGAAATTTATTTGTGTTGCATATGCACGTGCGTTTATAGAGCTATATGTACGACTACTGTGCATAAAATGTGTATGATAGCTGTAATGTATAAGCATTAGGTATGTACTCGAAAAGAATCTTATGCTCGTTATACATACATAGTTACGACCATATTATTTCAATCTATGCTGTTAGTTTCTTGCAATATTTTAAAGTTAAACTTATACAACATACAACAATTGTGAATAGCACAACTGTTTCTATGAGACACTTGAATTCTGTAGCACATGTCTGTGGTAGACAAAAAAATGAGAACAATTTTGTTATTTTATATGAATTCATGGAAATTATTTATGAAAGCAAATGTTTTCTTTGGTGAACTTAATTTTTAAAATTTTATTTTAGTTAGTTTTTATGTTTTTTTCTTTATATTTCAGACGCATCATAAATAGTGGTCTAACTAAAATACCAGATTTAATACATTTACCAACCACAAACATATTGCAAATGATGTAAGTATTAGTTTCTTGTTTTTTTAATATTGTTCTTGTTTTTTAAAAAATATAAAATTTGGTGATAAATAATCTAAGGATAAAGACATTTTTGTCATAAAAGCAAAAAAAAAAAAACGAAATAGTTAAAATCATAATAGTTACACTTTAAATGATATATAAGATAAAAAATCCACAGAATTGATTGAAAATGTAAAAAACATATATAAATTTTACTATATTTCTTTCAGAGATCTCGATAACAATCATATAACTCAAATTGAATCGAAATCGATTAACATAAAGACTGATCAATTGTAAGTATAACTTTAAGGAAATTTAAATTCATTCATTCATTGATTCATTTATTTAATTATCTCGATAATTTTCACGTTTTTACTTCAGAATTTTAGCAAATAATGATATTAGTTATATAGATGATTCCGCATTTCAAGGTTCACAAATAGCTAAATTGTAAGTTTAATTTTATGATAATCATATAATTATTGGAAATTCTATAAATAAGTTTATGTTTCCTCTCTATTCTTCCCAGAATTTTAAAAGAAAATCCTAATTTACAACTAGTGCATCCCAAGGCATTTCATGGCATGAGTATGCAAGAATTGTAAGTATATAGTCTTGTATATAATCTAGTCTATAGTCTAGTCTATAGTCTATTCTATAGTATATACTATAGTCTATTCTATAATCTAGTCTAAAGTCCATTCTATAGTCTAGGCTATAGTCTTGTCTATAATCTAGTCTATAGTCTAGTCTATAGTTTTGTCTACAGTCTTGTCTGAAGTCTAGTCTATAGTCTAGTCTATAGTCTAGTCTATAGTCTAGTCTATAGTCTAGTCTATAGTCTAGTCTATAGTCTAGTCTATAGTCTAGTCTAT
>NC_060952.1:83189646-83197683 GCF_022045245.1 Lucilia cuprina
AACTGAACTAGAACTGAACTAGAACTGAACTAGAACTGAACTAGAACTGAACTAGAACTGAACTAGAACTGAACTAGAACTGAACTAGAACTGAACTAGAACTTTAAAGGAATTTATAAACAGCTCTGAAAGGTATGTTAAATTTTATGGCACAATTTAAATGCTAAATTTTATTTATTTATTTATTTATTTATTTATTTTTTTTTTTAAACAAATCACATTTTATGTTTTATTCTCTTTTCTTCACTATAGTCTATATAGTAAAAATACAACAGTATCTTATGTCTATCATTGTAATGATTTCAAAATAAAAAGATTAATTGCCAAAAAAAAACTTATAAAGTATGTATTAAAAGAGAATACAAACGAAATCTTGAAAACAAAAGTAGTGGTTGTAGGATATAACAACAAGTCATACCATGATTTGGTCACAATGTTTGTCTTCGATTAATAAAATTTAAACATATTTAATAGACATTAACGTAAGGTTTTCTAAATTTTTCTGGTAATTAAAGAAGGCTGTTCAATTTCGGTTCACTTCTGGTTCAAGTGATAAAAAGTTTGAACCTAAATTTTGAAATACACTATTTGATATTTTTTAACATTTGAATATAAGTAGATTTAGAAAAATATTATTTGTTTCTTTAAAAATTTTCGTTCGAGGGTACTTAAAATTCGTCATAGTAAAATATAAAAGATTTTTTACTCTTGTGGCTTTTCTTTTGTTTGCTTTTCATTAAATTGACACATTAAAGGATCAAATATTGACAAACAAAATAAAAGAAATCTATGATAAATCTGTATTGATTCCAAAACAACAATAACAAAAAAATTGCTAGGAAACAATATTTGTTTTGAGAAAAAGTAATATAAAACCAATTCAATCATATAAAGCGTTGAACGATAAAATTATGTACATGGAAGAAAAGATTTAACAATACTACTAATTTTCAATGGGAGCTTTAAAATAGTTGATATTTATATAGATTTAAACCATCACTTTTAGAATTACACCTCAACGTATGAGTGTTTCCAAATTAATTTCACAGCACTCATACGTCCTGTATGTTGAAATTTTTAGGTAACTTTTTGAACAAAATAATTCTATTGATTTTTTGTTTTTTTTACGCTTTAAAATTTCTACTACAATTACGTAATTATACCATTACCGTTAGTAAGTACAAAATTCGTTTAATAATTTAATATAATTTATTATCTGTACCCTCATCACCTTAATGCCAACACGTATTTTCATTTAACTACTTACAATAACACAAAATGTATACAAACGTATTTTTCACTAGATTATAGGAAAAGTTGGAAAACTTTTTAGGTAATTTCATAGCTTTTCTATAAAAATTGTCCTTATTTTATAATTTAAAACATTTACTGGGTTATTTATACCTTAATACGTCTATTAACTTTATAAACTTTAATGTTACTTAATAATTTACAACAATCTTTTTGAAGGTTTTTTTGTTGAACATTGTTTTCCTTTTTTTACTCGTACTTACATGATTTTAATGGTTTCTGAGATGCCCTCAAATACATCTTTAGATAAGTAAGTCAATTTTGGTGCATGCGAGATATAACTGGAAATGAGAATAATGTATTAGTAATGAAAATTTCAAAGGATAAACACTTTTTAAATTTTATAGCGAAAGTAAAAATAAAGAAAATTATGTCGAATTTAACTCAATCAGGGTTTTAATAGCAGTTTGACTGTCAGTTTAGATTCGGATATACATGCAACCTAAATTTTATATTGCTGATAATTTAGCTTGTAAGAAGTTCAGTCATCTTAAGTCTAAATGAGACTTTAGTTGTAAATTCTTCAACGAAGATCAGTATATTTTGTTTGGATAAGAGGTTGATATGATGGACGATCAACGAAGATCAGTATATTTTGTTTGGATAAAAGGTTGATATGATGGACGAG
Source organism: Lucilia cuprina (assembly GCF_022045245.1). Taxonomy (NCBI): domain Eukaryota; kingdom Metazoa; phylum Arthropoda; class Insecta; order Diptera; family Calliphoridae; genus Lucilia; species Lucilia cuprina. The sequence continues at coordinate 83,191,586 of NC_060952.1, forward strand.
TTGTCACTAGAACTGAACTAGAACTGAACTAGAACTGAACTAGAACTGAACTAGAACTGAACTAGAACTGAACTAGAACTGAACTAGAACTGAACTAGAACTGAACTAGAACTGAACTAGAACTGAACTAGAACTGAACTAGAACTGAACTAGAACTGAACTAAAACTGAACTAGAACTGAACTAGAACTGAACTAGAACTGAACTAAAACTGAACTAGAACTATTAACAGACAGACGGACAGAGAGATAGACAGACATACTGACTGACAGATAGACATGTCTAGATCGTCTTAGAATTTAATAAGGGCCCAGAGTATATATACTTTATGGGTCTATGATCAATAATTTTGTTACAAATGGAATAACAAAATTAATATACCACCCCCCCTCATCTTTTTTTATGGTGAGTATAAAAATCCATATATCGGGGAAACTATTCGAGCTACATCTTTAACATCCAGGTAATTTTTTAATTAAAATTGGTGATATGTTAACGTAAACTCCTTCCATTATAAATGATAAGATAACAACAATATACACAACCTCCATTTTTATAAATTTATAACTTTTACTAGTTCTTGACTGACTATTGAAGTACTTCACTCTTTTCTTTAATTTAAGTTTCACCTTAATATCTCTTTTACAATGCTCAATATATAAGTATAAAGTACAATATCTGATAATGATTACAATAAGAATGGTTGATGACAATACTTGACATAATGACCCTAGTGATAATAATGATGACAATGATAGCAAATAAGTAGGATGATGATGATGTTGTTTTTGTAATGGGTATTAAAACAATATTTAGAAAACTTACATGGTACGCAACAATTTTAAACTGGCAAAAGCACCATCTTGTATGGTCTCCAGATATTTAAGGTCAGTCAATACTCTAAAATAAAGTGATAAAGAAAATGAAACGATAAAAATATTTATGTATATTTTTTAGTATAAAGCATAAAGTTTTTTTTATAGTTTTATATTAAAAAAGCAATATTATTAATAGAAGATGAATTTTTCACTTTTGTACAACTTACATATCCAGCAGCGAAGCATTATAGACTTTTAAGCCAGTATTGCGTAGACGTGGCAAACCTGCCGAAGCAATTGTTAGACGTTGCAATGGTATAGTAAGAGTTTGTGGCACTCTAGTTAAAGCTTCACCTTCGCAACGACATTCAATTTCATCCTGAAAGTAGATGAAATATGAAAATGGTATGTATTTTAATAAATTTTGCTAATAATAAATCCAAGTCTTTTTAATTGAAGTAGTTAATAAAAAAACTTAGTATTTAAATATATAGAATAACTTTATTTAGCCTTTATTGGCGTGGGAAGTTTATTTTAACTTTTGTTTAGAACTGACTTTCAAAACGTATGTACATTTCTGCGTCTCCTCAAAGACTCTACCTAAAGAGAACTTTTGATTCTTAGTTTTATGAGATCATAAATCGATTACGATCAATTTTAGTAGCTCAGGTTATCATGAAGTCAAGAGTAGCAACTTCAGCTGGTCAAAACTGATCTTCATTGTAATTTTATTCATAGAAAATGAAAAATCAATAATGTTGTCGTATTATTCCACTAACAGGCAAAAGTATAAACACCCATTATATTCCCTATCATAGTCCTTCGAATACATCTATCTAGTGCAGTAATGTAGGTTGCTTCCACATCAAGTCTTCCCTATCAACACAGACTATTTTCGTTCATAGATAAGCTGGTCCATATACAAGCACTTTGCTGACGTACTTGAGCTATCAAATCTCTAGCGGAATGACAGGCAGCATAGGCTCAAACCTAATGCACACCCCGACAAAGCAAAGCAATCACTAGTCTAAAGCCAATAGAAAGGGGATAACCCCAAATTCAGGTGATATTAATTTTTCAGATATACCGGAAGATGACCACCCTTATGATGCCATGAAAGATTGCATTACTTAAAATGCAATCCCCATCATCTAATGACACATTCCAATGTACTCCATAACCTCTTTAAGCCATCGCAACCAGACTACTAAGATAACCCTATTATTTCGTTAACAGCACCTAGAGATATATTTTGGAGTCCGAAATACCCAACAAAATTGATCAGGATCCCTATTTTATGAACTAATCTATGTGACAAAGTATGTAGGAATTTCCAAATTCAACTGAACCCAACAATTGCCCCGACAATTAGTCGGGAAGAATGAATCAATATGTCCATACTAAATCAATACTAATCTCCAATATACTTTCTTTTCCGATCATTCACCTATTTTCGCATCAGTTCCATTCGCATGATCATAAAGATCACTCTACGGGATGACAGGCAATCATTAAACACTAACTTGACAATGAGTTATCCAACATATTAGGTATAGAATAAGTGGATTCCGAAGAAACCTCAACCAACTGACCAGCCAGGACAAGTCCTGTGGACAACTGGTCACTCGTAGTACCAGTTGATCTGGTGCTCGGGTTAGACCTCACGCCAAATCAAGGCGAAGCCGACGATACATTTAACATCACCAGTTTATATTCCCGACAAACTAGAGGTGCTGGTAGCACTTCTTTAGCCCGGTATTGCAATAACACCAAGGTGAAGATTTCAGCAAGCCCTTCCATGGGGAGGGAGGTGTAAGAAGACAAACTTAATACTTTAATATTCATGTCAACTTCTCGAAATTTGTGTTATCTAATGTTTTTAAAAGAAGTATCAATAGAGAAAAAGCAAGCTTACTATAACTATGCTATGTTCAAATGTTATTAATTATGATAATATTGGATCACATTATGATCACGTATGACAATATAATGATTCAAATGAAGATATTATGCTAAAATATTGTATCATAAAATTATATTTTTAAATGGTTACAATAACCATAGTATGTTTAGAGTACAGTCAATAATTAAAACAACAAGTATGTATAGTCGGGCATAGCCGACCATATGATACCCTACACCAAACAGTATGTATGTTAAAAATGGGGATTATTTAAAAAAAGGATTTGGTTGGTTTTTTTTTAACTTTATTTCGGAATATTGTTCCTTTTTTGGCAAAAAAAGAGATTTTTTTAAGAGGCTCAAAGGGGAGTAGGGCAAAATATTACCCTATCCTTAAAAATGTTGTTAGGGGGAGTTAAGTCTTCTTGAATATTATTAATGTAGAATTTAAAAGTGTTATTAGTGTTTGTAAGTGAATTTTGACCTTTAAGTCATTTTCTGAAGGGGAGTTTGTATGGGGGATAGGGTCAAATGAAGCCCGATCATTACAAAAATCGGTAATGCGCACAAGGTTTACATGGACAGCCAGCCAGCCAGACGGACGGACGGACGGACATAGCTTAATCGACTCAGAAAATGATTCTAAGCCGATTGGTATTCTTTAAGGTGGGTATAGGACGAATATATTTGTATGTTACAAACATCAGCATAAACCCAATATACCCTCCCCGCTAAAGTGGTGTAGGGTATAAAAAAACATGTTTCGTAAAAAATCAGTTTTAAATAGAACAATGTTATGATGAATAAAAAAATATTATGACAAAATATTGCAAAAGTAATCAAACATAATATAATATTTTTAAATAGTTACAATAACCATAATATGTTTAGAGTACAGTCATTAATTAACCACAACCTGTTGCTCTTAGATCATTATTACCAATAGCATGTTGTTTCTGCATATAGAACCAGTTTTCAATAGAGCCATTACTGTAGACAAAATCGGGTCGTTACATTTGAAACCTTTACTGTATTGAAAAATAAAAGACTATAAACTTCTGACGAAATCTATATATCGTTACTAAACTTCATTTAAGACGAATATTCTTATTTTAACGCATTATTCATTTAATATCAACCATTTAATGACATATTACTTCCATATATGAATTCTAATTTTTCGGATGTTATTTTTGTTTACGTAATCTCATAAATTTATTTGAAACAAAAGTTTATATCATTTAATTTTCTCCGAAATCTTTTACTGATTTGTATTTACAAAACATTGATTTTTCATATGTGCAAATAATACTTCATTAAAACATAAATGTATCCTTTAAGGCAGTAACTTAAATAATGTAAATAAAACGCAAAAAAGAATGTTCTAACACGGAATGTTAATGTAAGAAGTATTTTATATGTATGTATTATTATGGTGCCCGGAAAAGGAAGTCCTCTTCAAATAGTGAATAAATTTTAAATAGCTTTATTAATTAATTATGATAACGAGATAAAACTACCAATCAAAAGACTTCTTCTTCAAACAGATTTTTTTTTAATTTTTGTCTCCTTATAAATGGTGGCATATTATTACAAATACTGCATAAATATTATATTTGTTGTTGCTAATACTATAACATTCAAATTTTCAGGATATTAAGTTAAATTTTCGTTTCCTCTTTTGTTGTTGTCTTTTTTGTTTGTAGAATTTATATATCCTTATTTTTGTTTACATATTCTATCTAAAACGTAATTGTAATGGAATTGTATGGCTACAACTTACTCACATACATACGTATATATAACCATGACAACTATGGTTGAGAAAATTCACCAGTAGGATTGAAAATGCGGTATATTTACTCAGGTGGCATTTGCTCACATATGGGTTTGTGTAAATATCTTGTCATCTTGCTGCCGGAAGGATAACTTTGTTTGCATTTATTTAAAAAAAAGAAAAAAAAACAGAACATGTTCCTTAATTCATATCCTTATTATGGTATTGAATATTTCTAAAATTTCTTGTAATGATGTAACACAAATAAAGCCAATTTAAGATAATTTAAATTGGTATTGATCAAAATAAATAGTTGTCGGACGGAGCAGGATCTGTTGGAAGTGACTAAGGACCTCATTTCAATAATACGACATTTTTAAGTTATAAAGCTATAAAAAATAACTTATTTCTACCTATTATACACTCAATTGGTTAAAATAGCATTAAGAAATACTATAAAATGTAACTGATCACAATAATTAAACTAAATATATCTTCTTTATTCCCATATTTGCTTGATTACATCTAAACGCTAAACAAACTGCCGTATAGTTGACCTTGCGAAAACAAATTGCTTGTTTCAAGTTAAAAAAAAACATATTGTTGACTTTGTAAACATAACAAAATTAAACACAACATACACAACATATTGACAACAAAGGCTTCAGTAGTTAAGAGAAATTTTATTTTTTTTTTACCCTGTAATTAAACTCAAACTTCATACGAGTACTTTAACACTGCCAGCTGCAAAATTGTATAATTAAATGCGATACTTAATTGAGTGTTATGTAACACTTAAAGTGCATATAAGAGGGGCAATGAATTGCATGGGAAATTGACTTAAAAATTGTAATATTCGAAAATAACACACCAGAAAGTAAGAAATGGCACCAAATATTGCAATAACTACTGCATATCGCCTGTATTACATGGAAGTAGTCTAATAAGGACTTACTAACTAACTAATTAACTAGTGGTTAGGTAGTTAGTTTGAAAGGAGGATGTATACACATCAAATCCGAAGATACACACCTAAGTCTTTATCGAGCCTGTTGTGCGCTTCTTTACCAGTGCGACTGGTGTGGATCGAACACACCACCCGGTCTACCAGACTAGAACACTAACCACTAATCTACCTGAGACCACTAACTAACTACCTACCTAACTAACTAACTAACTAACTAACTAACTAACTAACTAACTAACTAACTAACTAACCAACTAACTAACTAACTAGCTAACTAACTAACTAACTAACTAACTAACTAACTAACTAACTAACTAACTTACTAACTAACTAACTAACTAACTAACTAACTAACTAACTAACTAACTAACTAAATAAATAACTAACTAACTAACTAACTAACTAACTAACTAACTAAATAAATAAGTAACTAACTAAATAACTAACCAACTAAATAAAAAAAATAACTAACTAACTAACTAACTAACAACCTAACCAACAAACCAACTAACTAACAAACAAACAATCAAACTAACAAACAAACTAACAAACTAACAAACTAACAAACTAACAAACTAACAAACTAACAAACTAACAAACTAACAAACTAACAAACTAACAAACTAACAAACTAA
>NC_060952.1:83197783-83202642 GCF_022045245.1 Lucilia cuprina
ATCTATCTATCTATCTATCTATCTATCTATCTATCTATCTATCTATCTATCTATCTATCTATCTATCTATCTATCTATCTATCTATCTATCTTACTAACTTTATAACACATACACACTGAAACCAAGAATCATATCGATATTTTACGCTCTGTCATGAAACTAAAGAGGTCGCTTGCCTTATAAAAGCTATGTGCATATGTTCCATTCAAATACTCTATATGTTTATCGATTTTTCTCTTGTATCCTTAAATTATTCTGTAAATTTCAACAAAGTACAGTTACGTATTATTACTATATGGTCTTTTGTTTGCTCACCATGTAACAATAAATTCAAATTATTTAATTAAAATTTTTAAAATACATTTCAACAGTGTGGTTACAACGTAAAACCAAATTAAAAACAAGTAAGAAATTACAGTCGGGCGATGCCGACCATATAATACCCTACATCTATAATACATTATACAAAAATTAGATGTGATTTAGTTTTTATATTTAAAAAAAAGTTTTGGACATTTAAGTCAATTTTTGTAGGGGGCTTTTTATAGGGGCAAGGGTCCAATGAGGTCCTATAATTATTTAGTTCGTGAGAGTCATCAAGGATAGTATAGAATTTGGTTTTGTAGCTTTTTACCGAGGCGCTAGGTTTTTGCGTGGGGCATAGGTGAAATATGTAAATCATGTGACAAATTTCATTGAATTATCTCTGAAATTGGGATCTGTAGTTTGGTTACAAGGTTTACAAGCCCTATTCGCGGGTACAGTTCTATGAGGGCCAGGTGAAATAATGGACCGATCTTAACCATTTTCAATAGCCTTCGTTTCTGGGACAATAGAATATCCAAATTTCATTGAATTATCTTTAAAATTGTGACCTGTAGTTTGATTAAAAGGTTTACATGGACGGATGGACAGACGGGCAGACGGATGGACAGACAAACGGACGAACATCTCGAAATCGAGTCTGAAAATGATCCTGAGCCGATTGGTGTTCTTTAAGGTGTTAATATTATAGTTATGCATGGCCGGACACACATCATAACCTACACCATTTAGTATGTTTAAAGTTGGACCAATCTTGAGTATGTTAAAAATTTGAATTATTCTTTAAATAATAAGGCATTAAATTTCTTGTTTAACCTTATTTCTAGAGCATTTATACCCTACACATCTATAGTGAAGACAATACTATTCCTTTTTGCTGATGTTTGTAACACATTACATTCATCTTAAAGTATACCAAACAGCTCAAGCTTTACTTGGACGGACAGACAGACGAGCGGACATAGCTAAATCGACTCAGTAGGTCATTCCATTACTTTAAAGTTGGACCAATATTTTTGTATTTGTTACATATGCATAATACCAATCCCAATATTGTGGTGTAGAGTTTAATTATATTTATATATATACGGATTTACAAACAATTATGAAGCTGTTTAACAGATTATTTGAATGCAGAAGGCAAATGGAATTATAGCAGATGAATTTCAACAGAAAAATCAATTGTGTAAATTACATTGAGTAATGACAAGAGATTACACATATAACAGCTGATGGAAACTAAGAGGATCAACAGCTTTTTTACCGTAGCATTTAACACGCGCAGGTAATTAATACGGCCATAGAAGGGTCAAGTTACTGGTGTAGTTTTGGATATATAAAAAAAACTTTAACGATTTATAATATTTATTTTTTGTGAAAAAAATATCTATCCTATTCTGCTAGTTTGCATAGACCGTGTCATTTTTCACATATTGTTCAATGTATGTATTTCAGTGTTTCCCCTGCAAAATTTTAGAATTTTACTAATTTTTGTATTAAATTAAATTCTAATGGGAAAGGCTAAATTATTACTAAACTACTGATCAAGCAAACCCTGAGGATTCTAGCTTGGACATTTTTTTTATACCCTACACCACTTTAGTAGTTTTGGGTTTATGTTGATATTTTTAACGCACAAAAATATTGATCCTATACTCACCTTAAAGTATACCAATCGGCTGAGTTGATTTAGCTATGTCCGTCCGTCTCTCCGTCCGTCTCTCCTTCCATGTTAACTTTGTATTCAAACTACAGGTCGCAATTTTGAAGATAATTTAATGAAATTTGGCACATGATTGTTTCTAGTACCGTAGACGAAGCCTATTGAAAATGGTTAACATCGGTCCATATTTCACCTAGCCCCCATACAACGGAACCCCCGAATAGGGCTTTTAAGTTCATAATTATGTTTAATATAAGTACTCGTATCTCAACAAAAAGTTGCAATATTAAGTTCTATACTAGCATTGATGACCCTCATGAACTTTATAATTATAGGGTCTCCTTTGACCCTGATAATTTCCTAAGAAATACTAATTAAATATTTACTTTATATGGGAAGTGCCATGCCCACAACATTCAGACCGCCCATTTTATACACAATTCTTCTAAACTTACCAAACTTGTTGCATTCCAACAGCAACACTTCCAACCTCTAACAGATGACGACTGTTGAAAAGCTACTGCAGAATCTGTTTCGCTCTTCGTTGTAGCTTGTAGTAGCTGATCACCACTATTGTTTGTTGCTGATATTGTGGTTTCATTGCTGCTAGTGTTATTTGTAATGCCAGCAATAGCCATAGTGGGTGCCGAACCATTGTAGATATGATGACCATTGAAACCATATTGATTATCGTAACAATTACTTAATTTGGCACTGTACTCCATGGAGGCCTGAGAGTGACAACAATAACAGACAAGCAGTAAAAGAAAACGTAACACTTGGTAGGCAGGCATTTGTAATTGTTGTTGCATTTTAGGAATTTTAGGCAAACAATAGTGTTGTTGATGCTGCTGTTGATAGAAATAGTTATGCTGATGTTGCTTTTGTTGACGATGTCTTTTATAATAGTATTGATAGTGATATTGATGCTGCTGCTGCTGCTGCTGTTGCCACATTTTCTTATCGTTTAAATGTGTTTGTAGATCTGTTTTTTGCTTGTACACTTGCTCCCTTTTGCCCACCAGGTTTTCTGTACACATTTATATTACAAATAGCTAAGTTACATACATACATATACATATACAGTAAAAAATAGAAAGTCGTTTATTTGTTTATGTGGTTTTCTTATACAGAAGTGCAATTGAGTTTTCTTTACGTGTTTGTTGGCTCTTTTATTTCCGGTTTCTTTTTTCTTTGAATTTGCATTCAATTTACAAGTGTTTGTTAGTCATCATCATTCACTTACACTCACACAAACACTGTATGTTTTCTATAGGTTATTTATATAAATTTAAACACTTCTACTCCAACAAATACTATGTGTAGGATGAATAAATGGATGCACTTATTTCTGAACTTACTTCCTATATATATTGTTGTTTATTATTGTTGTTATACTTTCTAAAGTACATTTCAACTTTTATTGGATTAGTTGCTCCAGAAAGTACTTTATGTAGCCTTAATACTACATGATACATTATGTTGCCACTTAAGGGTTTATTTTCTTTAATTTTATTTCTTTTCGATATCTTTTATTTTCTAGTAATGTCGCAAAGGGAAAACTGGAAAAAGAAAAGAAAAAAAAATCGTGTGTTTAATAAAATGTAAATGTTCTGAATAAATTTGTGGAGAAAAATCTTAATAAAATATTTATTATTCTAAGGCTTACACGCTATACATTCGATTTGAATAACAATTTCTAATCTAAACTGTACTGCTGGAGAAAAAGTTAATATTGGCAAAATCTCAAAAACAAAACATTCCTTTTTGTTCCATTTATGTGTTATGTTATCGAGCCAGTTTCGTATTTCAAAAAAAATGCATAGTAAATTTTACTAAATTTTTCTATAGTTAAGTCTATAGCCTAGACTAAAGAATAGTATATAGCCTAGATGAAAGTGTAGTCTATAGTCAAGTCTATAGTATAGTCTATAGCATAGTATATATTCTAATCTATGGTCTAGTCTATAATCACGCCTATAGTATAGTCTATAGTCTGATTTATATATAGTTTATAGTTTAGTCTATAGTCTAGTCTATGGCCTATCCTATAGTCTATTCTATAGGCTAGTCTATGATCTAGTCAATAGTCTAGTTTACAGTTTAATTTATAGTCTAGTCTATAGTATTGTCCATAGTCTAGTCTACAGTCAAGCCTCTAGTCCAGTCTATAGTCTAGTCTATAATCTAGTCTAAAGTCTAGTTTATAGTATAATCTAGTCTTGTCAAGTCTATAGTCTGGCCTATAGTCAAGCCTATAGATTTGTATATAGTCTAGTATATAGTCCAGTCTATAGTCTAGTATATAGTCTAGTATAATCTATCTAGTCTATTCTAGTGGCCTACGGTAGGTTAGTGGTTAGTGTTCTAGTCTGGTAGACCGGAAGTGGTGGGTTCCATTCCCACATGTGGCACTGGTTAAAGAGCACACAACAGGCCCGATAGAGGCCTAGGTGTATTTCTTCGGATTTGATGTGTATACATCCTCTTTTTAAAATAACTAACTAACTAGTCTATTCTAGCCAATAGTCTAGTCCATAGTCTATTGTACATTCTAGTCTATAGTCGAGTCGATAGTCTTGTATTTACTCTAGCCTAACCTATATCCTAATACATAGTGTCTAGTCTACAGACAACACTAAAGATTAGACCATGTTCTGAAGCCTAGTATATAGTCTAAGCAGTCTAGTCTATAGTCTAGTCTATAGTCAAGTCTATATTCTAGTCTATGGTCTAGTATATTGTCTAGTCTATAGTCTAGTATATAGTGTAGTCTATAGTGTAGTCTATAGTCTAGTCTATAGTCTAGTCTATAGTCTAGTCTATAGTCTAGTCTATAGTCTAGTCTATAGTCTAGTCTATAGTCTAGTC
>NC_060952.1:83202742-83204450 GCF_022045245.1 Lucilia cuprina
TCGGTATACTTTAAGGTGGGTATTGGACCAATATTTTTGTATGTTACAAACATCAGCACAAACGTATAATACCCTCCCCACTATAGTGGTGTAGGGTATAAACACAAATATTTACATATATTATTTTTCTTAAAAAACCATATAAATGATTTACGTTTGCGAAAATGTTTTATTTTAAGATTTATAGGAAAACCCACAACAATTATAAGAATAATACAAGAACAATAGAATAGACTACTAAAACTTGAGTAAACATTTATTTTACTATTCAAAATGTAATTTTCATTTTCCAACAACAAATTAAATTACAATGCGATTTTGCAATTGGCTTTTTAATTATTTGCAATAAATGTTTTGTTGATAGAACCATGCAGACATGCATACATACATACATACATACATACATACATACATACATACATACATACATACATACATACATACATACATACATACATACATACATACATAGATACATACATACTGGTTTGTCCAACTTGGAAGTCAATCATCATACAATAAATAACAAAGAGATAGGTACGCGCTTTGTAGCTAACTAACTAACTAACTAACTAACTAACTAACTAACTAACTAACTAACTAACTAACTAACTAACTAACTAACTAACTAACTAACTAACTAACTTACTAACTAACCTTTGTATTGATCATAAGTCCATTTTTGACTCATATAATGTTTTCACTGTTCGTCCGTCTGTATGTCTGCCTATCTGTATGTATGTCTGTCTGTCTGTCTGTCTGTCTGTCTGTCTGTCTGTCTGTCCGTCTATCTGTCTGTCTGTCTGTCTGTCTGTCTGCCTGTCTGTTTGTCTGTCTGTCCATCCATCCTTGTCATCAAACTACAAGTCGCAATTTTGAAGATAATTAAATGAAATTTGGTACATGATCTTCTATTTTCCCAAGCCCATTGAAAATGGTTAAGATCAGATGATTTAAAATCTGTCTAACAATTGCGTAAACCATAAAAATTAAACGGTCAGAAAGGTATTTTTGGTGATTTTCTAACATGCATATTTTCATGGTGGGTACACCAAATTCGTCATAGATAATGATTAAATATCATAGACATTAATCAAGCTATTAATAGCAGTAAATATATTAAAAAATAAACACAGACGAAAACTAAAGCATTTTTATTATTAATTGATTTGTTGTTTGCATACTTATCTAATTAATATTGGTATTAATTACAAATATACACATGTATATGTAAGTGTTTATAAGTTAAAGTATTAACGAATTTTGCAATATTTATATAAAATGTGTATGTTGTATATTGATTTTAAATTAAATATTTAATTGTGAACAGTTTAATGAAGATTTACGCACAAATGTACATTTTCAGAAACATAATCTTTTCTGTTTAGACATAATTTTATAGTCAAATATAATGCTGTTTAACTCCAATATTTGGTATAAATCATCCATTATGTGCAGCATTTACTTTAATACTTAATGATGATATTAGTTGGGTGAACAAGTTTTTACAATTTTTATTTTCAAATAGTATTCACGTTGCGGAATAATATAGAAATAGGACTGACTAGACGAGACTATATAATAGACTATGGATTAGACAATAGAGTAGAATATAGACTAGACTATAGACTAGACTATAGACTAGACTATAGACTAGACTATAGACTAGACTATAGACTAGACTATAGACTAGACTATAGACTAGACT
>NC_060952.1:83204550-83206206 GCF_022045245.1 Lucilia cuprina
CTATAGTCTAGTCTATAGTCTAGTCTATAGTCTAGTCTATAGTCTAGTCTATAGTCTAGTCTATAGTCTAGTCTATAGTCCAGTCTATAGTCCAGTCTATAGTCTTGTTTATAATCTACAGTATAATCTATAATCTAGACAGGCGGTCTGATATCGAATAGTTCTTCTTGAAAAAAATCACATAGATTGACATTACTTGGATTTGGATCCAGTTATCGGGGATTTAGTGATTTAGACAATAAATAGTAACACGTCAAATTTAACTTGTTTTCCTCTAATTTGTTGTTGTGATCAGTGAGTGAACTACAGTTACACCTTTATTATTTTTATTTTAAATTTGTTTTCGTTACACATCAAATAAATGGAATTAGAGCAAGACCACCAAGATCGAAGCGTATCAGTTCACACCTTTTTACAATATTTATAATTGTAATACATTTGTAAGTAAGTGTTACTTAGGTCAACTAACCATCATTAATCAAGATGATAATACTTTAAAAATAACTTTAAAGTATTTTTAATTTTAAAACTTTAAAAATAATAAAAAATCAAGAATTAACTGGTTCAAACCATTTTCACAACTTCGAGGTAAATTATTTTCTTTTTTTTTTTGCTTTTATTTTGCCAGACTTAATGTAAATTTTATAGCTTTTTTATTTTTAAATATAGTATATTAGTTTTGCTGTTGTTGTTATATGTGATTATTTATATTAAATTTTTTATTTATTTGCTTTTAATCAAATATTATGTTTATTCATATATGTACATATGTATGTATATTGTACAACTTAAAGCCGCACACATGTATTTATGTATATTTCGTTTTTAATAAATTTTTCATACCTTATTAACACTTAATTTTTTAGCCAACAAATAAATGTGTTAACAAGATATACACGATTTTTGCCGCTAAACCACATGTTTGAAATACTTATCTTTGTCGGTATGTGTATGTTTGTCTGTCTGTCTGTCCGTCCATTGGTGTTGGTATGCCGTTGTCATTATGACTATGTGTACATATATTTATACATATGTATATACTTAGTTGTTATTGTTGAAAATTTTAATTAAAACTTAAATTATTGTGTTGCTTGTGTTGTAGTTGTAATGCTAATATTTGTAAGGAAATTGTCTCGTGTCTTTGATGTGAAAGATTAAACTATAAATAAATAATTATTAGCAGTGTTTAGCGTTAATTGTGTTGTTGTTATTAATGTTGTTTCAGATTTTAGGGTTTTAAGTGTCCTTGACCTTACACAATAATATCCAAAAATATGTTTTTTAACAATTTATTGTTTTTAAATAATTTAAATCAAAATAAAAATTAAAATTTAATTCGTAATTGTTTATATTTTTGTGTAAGAACTTTAACTCAAAAAGATAATAAAACAAGTAGGAAAGTATAGTCGGGCATGGCCGACCATATAATACCCTACACCATGAGTATATTTTTAAAATTTTTACTTTTTATAAAATTTTTATTTTTTGTAAAGAAACTTTTATGTTGAATATTACCACAATTCCAAAATATTTAAACCATTTATTGATAAAAAACTAAAATTTCTAAATAAGGCTTTATATAGGTCAAATATGGGCCGATCCTCGTTAAATTTGGGAAAAGGATATATTTCTAAATAACAGTTAGTTTTGTTGAGT
>NC_060952.1:83206306-83208382 GCF_022045245.1 Lucilia cuprina
AAACTAACAAACTAACAAACTAACAAACTAACAAACTAACAAACTAACAAACTAACAAACTAACAAACTAACAAACTAACAAACAAACTAACTAACAAACTAACTAACAAACTAACAAACAAACAAACTAACTAACTAACGAACGAACTGACTAACCAACTAACTCACTAACTAACTAACTAATATTGGTTCTGTCATATGCTTAGAATCACTTACTGAGTCGATTTAGCTATGTCCGTTTGTCCGTCCGTCTATCTGTCCGTCTGTGCGTCCATGTAAACCTTGTGCGCACGCACAAGCCCCCATTCAAATTCCCCTTCAATCAAAGGACTTGGCAATCTAAATTCTCTTATAAACGCTAATAACACTATTAAATTCTACATAAATAACTTTGAATTAGACGTAACATCTTTTACCAACATTTATAAGCGTAGGCCCTTATTTCCCCTACTCCCCTATGAGCAATATTATAAAAAACCTCTTTTTTGTCAACACTAAGTGAAAATATTCCAGATTAAAGTTAAAAAAAAACAAATAAAATGCTTTATTAAAAAAAATAATCCACATTTTTAATATACTAACTGGTGTAGCGTATCATATTGTCGGCCAGGCCCAACTGTATATTTACGCATGTTTTACATGTTTTACATGTCCCCCGAACATTACGATAATCGACTCTATGGGTTCTAGGCGAAATAATGGACCATTTTCAATGATTTTCAAAATGCTTTCCCCTTGGATCGAAAGAAAGGTGAATTATTTACCTGGACACACAGACAGACGGACATAGCTAAATAAATTAAGAAAGTGAATTTGATTAGAAAGGTATGTGTTAAGGTAGGAGTAGGACTATATAGTAGTTACGGGTTTTAAAAAAATGTGGACCACCTTAATATATTTACATTAATTTTTTAGTTTGTGTAAAAAGAAAAAGCTTTTATACATACGAATTTTTGAATAAAACTATTTATAGTTTAAATTAAAAAAAATATTTTTTATTAAAGAAATTCATATACATATGCTCTGATATTAAATTGTTTATACTATTTTTTATTGCTTCATAAGTATTAAAAGGTAAATATGTAGATATTTAAGTTTTCCTCATAAAAAAAGCATTCGTAGTATTTTATGGTTTCTATTAGTGTCGTAAGCAAGAGACCACAGACTGTAATAGGGATTTAAATAAAAAGTCCCACATGGCAAATAAATCTTTAAGCTAAAAAGTGTTTCCATTGACATTGCAACAGCATAGTATTAACTTCTAAAGGCTATTTATAAAGGACTAAAAACAATTAAGTTAAGTTAGTATATTCGTAAAGTAAGAAATGAGAAATTTATGATTTTTAACATAAATTTTTCAAACTAAAGCAACCAAATGGTCCCTTCCAAAGAAAAAAGCTTCTTAAATATTTAAATATAACATGCCCTACTGCTCTCTAACCCTCTTAATGAGCTGTCACAAAAAATAATTTTCAAGAATAGTATTGAAATATTTAACTGCTTTAGAAATTTTACTACAATTTCCCTTTAGAATATAACAAATCAAATAACAATTCTTGAAAACGAATTGCTTCAAACATGAAAAGGATTTAGGCTTCATCGATTTGCTAAGTGAGTTGTTATTACTTCTTTTGGTTGCTTTAATTTATTCCAGCTGAGTTACTTGGTTACAGCACCTGTCAACATTGAAAGATTTTTTGGCATTTTTGCGTCAGCATTTAAAGGAAAATAAGTAACTGACAACAATTTAAATTGTATTTTTTTCGATGATTGATATTTGTTATGAAAGTATGATTAGATTTGAAGTGTGTGATTAAAAATTAATTGGAAAACATGAATGATGGACGAATCAAAAGTTGAAGGAGTTATTTAAAAAAAATTTAGGAAATCAATAAATGGTTAGATAAAGGCTTAGGTGTTTTTTTTTGGATTTGATGTATCCAACTAACTACCTAATAAACAAACTCACTATCTATCTATCTATCTATCTATCTATCTATCTATCTATCTATCTATCTATCTATCTATCTATCTATCTATCTATCTATCTATCTATATATTTATCTATCTATCTAT